>NC_143502.1:34232196-34535227 GCF_051622355.1 Phaseolus vulgaris
TCCACTTATCTTTCATAGTGTTATAGTTCATCTGGAAAGGACCATACTCATACGGTACAGAGTTCAAAATGAACTGCACGAGAAAATTATCATCCACTATCATTCCAAGAGACTTAAGTCTTGTCGCAATATTAGTCATTTCAATGACATGTTCGTGCATAGTACGAGAATCATCAAATTTCATGGTGATTAATGTACTCATTAATGTCCCAACAAGAGACTTATCAGTTGTTTGGGAGCGTTCTTCCACAGACTTCATGAATTCTTTTGCATTCTCGGTTTTGGGAAGAGTGGACTTGATATTGCTTGCTATGCTCATTCGCATAAACATCAGTCAAAGTTTGTTTGACTTTTCCCAAGCCATATAATGAGCTTTCTCCTCGTTGCTACTATCATCAGTAATATCAGTAGGTTTCTCGATTCGAATGGCCAAATCAAGATCCAATACACCTAAGTGAAATTGGACTTTTTCACTCTCGTAAAAAAAATTTAGACTGGAACAGACGTAGCTTGCGAATGTAAGGCTACATGAGCAGATACTGCAATCACACATACTTAACATTAATACTTCGAGTCATAAACTAAACATACAATACAGATTCAGAAAACATTCTATGTATACTAATGTTCTCCTTTGGGAGATTCATTAATACACAAAACATAATGATGTTAATAGTATTAACTTTATTTGGCAAGATATATGCATTAACTAGAAACACTTGTTATCTTTGGATATACAAGCAAAACTAATAACACATACTCACTATTAACAATCATATCCATTAATTATAAGGACAATTGATCCACCTTTGGGTGATCCAAAAATGTCTTATAATAATGAATTTTCATTTACCCATATTTAAATAATTTAGCATTCATTCTATAGGTAATTGAAATAAAATTTATTAGTAATATGGAATTAAATAAAACTTAAAGATTTGATCACTTTGGTGATTAACAAATCTATCATACAAATAATTCTAGAAATTATATCATTAAATGAAATAAAATTCATCCAAAATTTGGAATTAAATAAAACATAAAGATTTGATCACTTTGGTGATTACAAATCTATCATTCAAATAATTCCAAAACTTTAATTTAAAAAATTAATATATAAAGCGGAAAAAAAATAATTTTTCATTCCTCACTTTTCAATCAATTAATTAAACTTTAATTTAATACAAATTAAATTACATTACAACATAATAAAATTTCATTAAAACTTTAATTTAATGTAAATTAAAACATAATAAAATTTCATTAAAAATTTAATTTAATACAAATTAAATTACATTATAACATAAAAAGATTTTATTAAAATTTTAATTAAATTTATTTTAATGCAAATTAAATTACATTATAACATAATAAAATTTCATTAAAACTTTAATTAAACTTTAATTTAATACAAATTAAATTACATTACAACATAATAAAATTTCATTAAAATTTTAATTCAACTTTAATTTAATGAAAATTAAATTACATTATAACATAATAAAATCTTATTAAAAACTCTAATAAAACTTTAACAAAACTGTTAATGAAATTGATGGCGTAAGGTGCACAAATTAACGTAAGGTGCATAAATTAACAACGTAAGGTGCAAGAATTCACACATGCAATTATATTATAACATTATATTTTAATTTAATGTAAATTAAATCAACTTGAATCTTAATGTGCAGGAAATTAATTCACACACAATTTCTTTTTCCCTTCTGCTAAAACCCTAAAACATCAATTACAGTCACCACTGTCACCTTGCACCATGTAGCAGCTGCCAGCCACGGACCACTGTGCGCTGCCGGCCAATCCACCGTGCGAGCCACTGCACAAATTACCACGCCGCTAAAGGGTCCAGGAACCTCCGCGTCGCAGCCACGAACCACCGTGCACGAAGACAGACTATGCAAACGCTCACGCGAACCACCGCGCCGCATCAATACCGTGTTGCATGAACCATCGCGTCACACTAGCCACCATGCTGCCGAACCATCGCACTCCTTCACGTCGACCAAGTTGCGGCCACCTGCTTCGTCGGCTGTAGATATATGTGTTAACGAAGATATGCGGGTTGACAGCAGTGTTCACATGTTTGGGTTCACAAGGTGTTAACGCCGTTAATGGCGTCTAGTTTAGGACAATTAGGGTTCTGTTATTATGGCGTGAAAACCTTAATCTATAAACCTTTAGTTAGTCTTCGCGTGCGGTGGTTTGTGGCTGCGACGCGGATGTTCTTGGACCCTTTAGCGACACTGTGGTTCGCGCAGTGGATTGCCCGGCAACGCGCAATGGTCTGTGGCTGGCAGCTGCCGCATGGTGTAAGGTGATGGTGGTGGCTGTAATTCATGTTTTAGGATTTTAGAAAATAGGAAAAATAAACTATGTGTGAATTAATTTCCTACATATTAAGATTTAAGTTCATTTAATTTATATTAAATTAAAATATAATATTATAATATAATTGCATGTGTGAATTCCTGCACTTTACTATCGTTAATTTGTGCACCTTACGCCATCAATTTCTATAATAATTTTATTAAAATTTAATTAAAGTGTTTAATGAAATTTAATTATGTTATAATGTAATTTAATTTACATTAAATTAAATTTTAATTAAAATTTTAATTAAATTTTATTATGTTGTAATGAAATTTAATTTGTATTAAAATAAAGTTTAATTAAAGTTTTTATGAAATTTTATTATGTTATAATATAATTTAATTTACATTAAATTAAAGTTTCATTAAAGTTTTAATGAAATTTTATTATTTTGTAATGTAATTTAATTTGTATTTAATTTGTATTTAATTAAATTATAATTTAATGTAAATTAAATTACATTATAACATAATAAAAATTTATAAAAACTTTAATTTAATAAAAATTAAATTACATTATAACATATTAATTTTTTTTTAAAATTTATTTTAATGCAAATTAAATTACATAATAAAATTTCATTAAAACTTTAATTAAACTTTAATTTAATACAAATTAAATTACATTGCAACATAATAAAATTTCATTAAAATTTTAATTCAACTTTAATTTAATGAAAATTAAATTATATTATAACATAATAAAATCTTATTAAAAACTTTAATTAAACTTTAATAAAACTGTTAATGAAATTGATGGCGTAACATGCACAAATTAACGACGTAAGGCGCAGGAATTCACACATGCAATTATATTATAACATTATATTTTAATTTAATATAAATTAAATCAACTTGAATCTTAATGTGCAGGAAATTAATTCACACACAATTTCTTTTTCCCTTCTACTAAAACCCTAAAACATCAATTACAGTCACCACTGCCACCTTGCACCATGCAGCAGCTGCCAGCCACGGACCACTGTGCGCTGCCGGCCAATCCACCGTGCGAGCCATTGTGCAAATTACCGTGCCACTAAAGGGTCCAGGAACTTCCGCGTCGCAGCTACAAACCACCGTGCACGAAGACCCACTACGCAAACGCTCACGCGAACCACCGCGCCGCATCAATACCGTGTTGCGTGAACCATCGCGTCACACCAGCCACCGTGCTGCGCGAACCATCACACTCCTTCACGTCGACCAAGTTGCGGCCACCTGCGTCGTCGGTTGTAGGTATATGTGTTGAAAAAGATGTGCGGGCTGACAGCAGTGTTCACATGTTTGGGTTCACAGGGTGTTAACGCCGTTAATGGCGTCTAGTTTAGGACAATTAGGGTTCTGTTATTAAGGCATGAAAACCTTAATCTATAAACCTTAAATTTTAAATTAGGATTCTTAAATTGAGAATACTTTAAATTAGGGTTCTGTTATAGAGGAATGAAAACTTTGATCCATAAAGTGACTCACATGACTTAGAGTTTGGGCGTTGGGCCCGAGTATGATTTAATAATAATAATAGAATAAAGTGCCCGTTGGTTAACGTGAAAAATATATATATGATGATACCTAATGAAAACCTACATCTGATGGAGATTGAGAACTAAAAGCAATAGAGTTCTGTGTCTGCAAATAAACGTTGTCTCACTATTAGACAATGAAGTAATTGTCAAGAGATAGATTGGGACAAAGGAGATAAAGTAACTGCTCAAGTAGGATCACTCATGGATCAAGGTAAATGTTTATTCCTTCTTTATTGTATGAATATATGTGAGAATCATGATGTGATAAGATCTATATGTGAACATAAATGTATGCGTTCATAATCATGTTTTAATTTACATGTGGTATCACAAGCTTGTTGTTCATTTTTGTGATTCTCCATTAATGTTTTTCCATAATTTTAAGAACCCTAATTTTGTTGTTCCTAATTGAAGAACCTAATTTTAAAATTAGGGTTTATGGATCAAAGTTTCCATTCCTCTATAATAGAACCCTAATTGTCATAAACCAACCAAAATCAAAGAACCCTAATTTTTTTAAATATTCCCAATTTAAGAATTCTAATTTAAAATTAGGGTTTATAACAAATTATAAAATACTTTGAACAGACAATAAACATATATATTATATGTTGCATTATCCAATGAACTGAACTATAGAGAATATCCCAGTTCTGGTTTAGGGTCAGAGTTAACCTACCAGCTCCAATTCCTTATGAATATTCAATCCATTGCCCAGTTGCCACGTCCAGTGTGGTTCCAAATAATTTTAATGAGCTTTGCATACTCCATAGCTTGTGGCTCATAGATGAAAGAAGATATCGTAGCAGACATTTAAGATTTTGAGAGCACGGGGAAGTAAAATTAACAAAGATGTATTGTCAAGGGACTACCTGGATCAGTGATTTGTTTTCGGATGCTGGTTAATCCATTTAGATATTAATTGATGCAAGTTCTTCTCCGACCCTGAACTTCTTCTCACAGCAACAAATTCCTACCATCACATGAACACAGTAACACAGTAAATTCATCACAACAACAAAGCCATAGAGTTTAGGGCGCGCAAGCACAAACCTGAATCCTTGCGCGGAGGTGGCGATGGCGGACCCGAGAGTGAGCGTTAGTTCCGTGAGAGGACAGAGGCATTAGGGTTTCGTGAGAGGACGGAGACATTAGGGTTTCGTGAGAGGAAAAAGGCGTTAGGGTTTCGTGAGAGGACAAAGGCGTTAGGGTTTCGTGTGGAGCAACCAGATGTAAAAGGCGTTAGGGTTTTGTTTCGTGTGAAGTAGAGAAAGGGAAGAGGCGGGTGTGGAGCAGAGAGAGGGAAGAGACGTTAGGGGTGTGGAGCAGAGAGGGAAGAGGTGTTAGGGTTTGGTTTCCAAACTCAAACCAAATTTTAAAAAAAATTATTTTAAAGGAAAAGTAAGTTTTCAAAAAAAAAATTCAATTTTTAAGTGAAAGCAAGTTTTTTTTAAAAAAAGAATAATGAGAAGTGGTGTATGGAGAGAAAAAACTGGGGAACTTTTTTTTTTGGAAGGATAATTGCGACAGTTAAAAATGACATATTATACTGAAATGACGTATTATACAAAGATAATTGTGGCGGTTAGTCAAATGACATATTATACTGAAAATTGTGACAGTTATTAATAACCGCCATAATAAAACCGCCACTTTTTACACTGGTTTTTGTAGTGAGATTAATGTTTCTATTCTTCAATAATAGAATCCTATTTGTCCTAAACCAAACGCCATTAACGGCGTGAAGACCGCTGTCAGCCCGCGCATCTTTGTGACCACCCATATCTGTAGCCGACGACGTAGGTTACCGCAACCTGGTCGACGTCAAGGAGCGCGGTGGTTCGCACAGCACGGTGGCTGGTGTGGCGTGGTGGTTCGTGCAGTCGCAGTAGGTTCTCTTCGCGTGGTGCGGTGAGTCTTCTTCATGCAATGGTTCGCGCAACACAGTGTTGGTGCAGTGTGATGGTTTGCGCGAGTGTTCGCATAGTTAGTCTTCGCGTGCGGTGGTTCGTGGCTGCGACACGGAGGTTCTTGGACCCTTTAGCGGCATAGTGGTTCGTGCAGTGGATTGCCCGGCAGTGCGCAATGGTATGTGGCTGGCAGCTGCCGCATGGTGCAAGGTGATGGTGGTGGCTGTAATTCATGTTTTAGGATTTTAGAAAATGGGAAAAATAAACTATGTGTGAATTAATTTCCTACATATTAAAATTTAAGTTGATTTAATTTACATTAAATTAAAATATAATTGCATGTGTGAATTCTGCACTTTATTGTCGTTAATTTGAGCACCTTACGCCATCAATTTCAATAATAATTTTATTAAAGTTTAATTAAAGTGTTTAATGAAATTTTATTATGTTCTAATGTAATTTAATTTGTATTAAATTAAAATTTAATTAAAGTTTTATTATGTTATAATGTAATTTAATTTGTATTAAATTAATGTTTAATTAAAATTTTAATATGTTGTAATGTATTTTAATTTGTAGTAAATTAAAGTTTAATTAAAGTGTTAATAAAAATTTATTATGTTATAATGTAATTTAATTTATATTCAATTAAAGTTTAATTAAAATTTTAATGAAATTTTATTATGTTGTAATGAAATTTAATTTGTATTAAAATAAAATTTAATTAAAGTTTTTATGAAATTTTATTATGTTTTAATATAATTTAATTTACATTAAATTAAAGTTTAATTAAAGTTTTAATGAAATTTTATTATTTTGTAATGTAATTTAATTTGTATTTAATTAAATTTTAATTAAATTTTAATTTAATGTAAATTAAATTACATTATAACATAATAAAATTTTAATTTAATAAAAATTAAATTACATTACAATATAATAAAATTTCATTAAAATTTTAATTAAATTTTAATGTAATGTAAATTAAATTACATTGTAACATAATAAAATTTTATTAAAATTTTAATTTAATACAAATTAAATTACATTACAACATAATAAAATTTTATTATACTTTTAATTAAATTTTAATTTAATGCAAATTAAATTACATTATAACATAAATAATAAAATTTTATTAAAATCTTTAATTCAATTTTAATAAAATTATAAATGAAAGTATGACGTAAGGTGCACAAATTAATGACATAAGTGGAGGAATTCACACATACAATTATATTATAACATTATATTTTAATTTAATGTAAATTAAATCAACTTGAATCTTAATGTGAAGGAAATTAATTGATAGAACATATTGTTTTTAGTTCCCAATCTTCATTAGGTATCATCAGATAAATATGTCTCACGTTAACCAACATACCATTTATTCTATTATTATTATTAAATCATATTTGGGCTCAAAGTCCAAACTCTAACTCATGCGTGTCACTTTAAAATTAGGGTTCTTCAATTGGGATTAATTAAATTGGGAAAAAAATTAAGGTTCTTAAAATTATGGAAAAACATTAATGGAGAATCACAAAAATGAGCAAAAAGGTTGTGATACCACATGTAAATTAAAACATGATTATGAACGCATACATTCATGTTCACATATAGATCTTATCACATCATGATTCTCACACATATTCATACAATCAAGAAGGAATATACACTTATTTTGATTCATGAGTGATCCTACTTGAGCAGTTACTTTATCTCCTTTGTCCCAATCTATCTCTTGGCAATTACTATATTGTCACACACTTTCTTGATGGCTAATAGTGAGACAACGTTTATTTGCAGAGACAAAACCCTATTGCTTTTAGTTTCCAATCTCCATCAGATGTTGATTTTCATTAGGTATCATCATATATATATTTCTCACATTAACCAACGACCCCTTTATTTTATTATTATTATTAAATCATATTCGGGCCCAAAACTCAAACTCTAAGTCATGTGAGTCACTTTATAGAAATTAATTTACATAATTTCTTATAGCTCTTCCATTTCTTCATATTTTTCGTATTTTATTTCTTTCTACCCTTCTCTTTGGGAATGATGGTCATTGTGAAGGGGATTTATACCAATGTACACCTCTAAATCCATAGCTCAATACTCGCACTTTATAAGTGTAAAGGTGTCAAAAATTGTGCCCATCCTCTTCAACTTCTCACAAATTTCCCACTCTTTGACATCCAAGTCCTCCAACTAACGAGTGACTTGAGTATAGGAGTTCGGGGTCCAATACAAGGGAAATCCTTTCAAAATATTGGACTCCTTGGGTAAAGATAGGACCTTGACTAAACGAACCTTAAAAATTTTGTACGATGACTAGAAAAGGATAAGCAAGCCCCTTCCACTAACACTACTCAAGGACGTTCATAACTAGCAAGACAAACCTTTAAACTCGAAGAAATAAAAAAACACATTCGACATTGGAATAATGTTGAAATGGGTACAGAGAATACTAAAGGCGCAAACGAAGACCCAACTATTAGGATGTAATTGGGTTAGAGCAACATTCAAAGCAGTCAATATTTATTTTTCAAATAAATCTAGTGACAATCGCAACCCTAATTTGACAAAAACAGTATCATAAACAAAGCAAAACAGACTCTCAGTATCCATAGTTTCATCTTTACACAAGGGTTCATCCAGCTCGCAAACTTGAACCCTTACTTGTTTTTCATCAATTTTATTGAGAGCTTGTGATTCCCTCAGTTTCTTAATTAAGCCTTTTACTGAATGTATACATTGAGATTTCCCTCAAAAGATCCTTTCTTGCCCAAGGATCGAAGCAGCGTAATCCATGGAAAAAAATATTGAACTGCGATTAAACAACAAATAGTTTTCTAGAAGACTCCTAGATGAATCTCGTGATGAACAAAAATACACAGAGCACACAACCTCACCAATGCATCCACTCGAAGGAAAAAAAAATTAGTTTGAACGAAAGGAGTATTGGACGTACCTATAAGTATCGAGGTGAAAGGGGTAAGTTGCTCAAGACACATTGCAAGGGAGAACGTGAAAAGACTCTTGGAAAGTTATGGAACACGTCCAAATGTTTTGTATTCTAAGAAATGAGGAGTTAGAAAGAGTTACACAAAGTTAAAAAAGTTATAAGATGTTTCAAAAAAGGAAAACCACGTTATTGTTAAATAGATGCCACATATAAGAACAAATGAGAAACTGTCATAGGCATATCGTTCAACATCTTAATTTACTTTTATTTTGTATTCATTTATGCATATCTTCGGCATTGTATGGTAACAATATTGTTATTATTGTGCTGACACAAATAACGTCATAAAATACACGAAGACAACAATTTAATCAAAATTATAACATAACTATTAAAGAAAACAAAATAAAAGAATAGTAGGACTTTGTTCACTGTATAAAAAATTGAAAGGGAAAAAAACGTACCAGATAAAAGTGCGTCGGTGGGAGTGAGAGGGGTTAGTCTATGAGAAAGAGAGGGCTTAGGGAGAAAAGGGGAAATGTGTTAGTGTATGAGCGAAAGGAGTGAAAAAATTGATGGGAAGAGGGAAGAACAAACAAGCGAAAAGCTAACGTTTTGGGATTTGATTGGAAAGGTTAAGAATAAGAGGGTGGTGGTGATGGAGGATATAGAGGGAAAGTGGTTGACGGTAATGATAAAGAATATGAACGGTTTGACTAAGTATCTCTGTAAGTGTAAGACAAAGAAAAGACAAACATATTTCATTATATTTTAATGATTAATGTTGACTGAACAATTGAGGATAAATATTTGGTTTATTGCTTAATGATGTCACATGTGTTGTAATGATAAAAATAAAAAATACGGATACACAACTCGCCTAGTCATTATAAAAAAAGTAGTGGAAACACATGTTTTTAATATACATTTTTTATTAATTTCATTCTTATTAATATAATTAATTTTATAAAGTTATTTATTTTCTTTTTATTATAACAAAAGTGATGCCATAAAAAAAAGACATAACACTTTGTTGCTGCCCAGGATCGAACTGGGGACCTTTAGTGTGTAAGACTAACGTGATAACCACTACACCACAGCAACTCAACGAAACATACATTAATTGTACGTAGTATACTCTATAATTTATTACTAAAAGCAGGCCTATCAAACCTGCGGCCCAAATATTCATACATGGTTGGATGAAATTGGATCCCAAAAACTTCTTCATAAATAATTTTAATCATCGCCAATTCTTAAATGCAAGTATAACTAGCTGTTATTTTTCTCATTTATTTAAGAATGAAATTGATGTAATGGGTACAACTAATTTTTTTGAACGATAATTCTTAAGAACAAGTTCTTAATTAAATATCAAATAAAAATATGAAGAAAATAAAGTGAATTAAGAATCCTGATATATATTTTTATTAGAAAGTAATAGATAATATTTTTAAATCTTATGTAACATTAAGAGATCGACCACAAATTGTACTAAAAATCTTCAAATAGAATACCCTTGATCTAAAAGAAGAAAAATAGATTAATATATGTATTTGATAAAGAGATTTTGAGTTTAGTATCATACATACATTTTTGGAGGAAGGAAAAAAATAAAAAATGAAAAATGGATAAAATAATAAAATTATTTAATGTCAATTTTGGAAAGTAATCAATATAAATTTCAAAACCAATATTGAAAGATGAGACATTGAAAATAAAAAATTTCTATATCGGTTAATATTTTATGTAAAAAGTTCAAATCCTACATTCTTAATTAACATTTAAAATTAGAACAATTCATACTCATTAAAATTAACCAACCTACAATCTGAAACCTGAATCACTACTACTTTTAATGTATATAATACGAGGTCTATGTTGATTATTAATGACAGAATTAATATTTTTAATATTGAGTATAATCATAACTTATATAAATTGTGTCCTTCTAATATGTTGGTTTCATCTTACAAAATTAAAACTAGTTTGATGCGGACAATTATATTTAAAAAATACATAAATAACACATGTATACATAAAAGCATACTATGTTATTCAAATTATAGTAGAAACCAAATTTGTATCCAAACATAGAATTTTTCATGGTTTATAAATTTCTAACTTTTGTTGTTCATCTAAGTCTAACATCTTCTCTTGTTTTCATGGGAATGATTCATTTTCTTTAAATACTTGCAACATAAATTTATTGATGGATATAATTTTAAAGATTACACATGTGGGTTGTTAAAAGTAATAATAAAAATTACATTATCTAATTTTAAAGATCTCTTATATTTCCTACTACTACGAGACATGTGTGAATTACAACCAAGTTAAATCTACATGATATTAATATGTACTAAAATCAAGTTGTCTTCTTCAAGTTGTCTATTATACTAAAATCAAGTATTACATATGTGAATTAGTTGTTTAAAATACATATACATTAAATTCCTTAAGATCATATTGGGAATATAAATAAATTAAAGTTATTTGTATCTTCTTCACAAATTAGATATACATGATGATGTTATATATTCTTCACAAATTAAATGTACATTATATTAACTCTAAATATTATACTCACTCAAGTTCTCATATAGAATAATATTGCATGTAACTTGAAAGTGTCATCTTGATGTCTATAAAATACTTTGACTCATTCCTCCCTGATAGTTGTCGTTTTGCTGTCAAATTAATATGATTTTAGCGTAGACTTGTCTAACATTAGAGAGATGATAGTATAATTGTGGTCAAATAACTCCAAGTCGTCTCCCAATGAATCCAATAGTAAAATCAATAAATCAGTGTTTAGAATCTATCTGCAAGCAATAAAATTTAGCAATAACAATAATAATAAAAAGGGGTAAAGATAGTTGTGTAGAAAATATAAAAGAGATTAAAACAGAAAATAAAAAGCAGTTGATCCCTGATGTGAGTTAATTTTAAATTTATCCATTTTACATATGACACTTTACTTAGGATTGAGATTTTTATCAATTATATGGTGAGAACCCAAAGAATATCTTCATTGAACACGAACTTAACCAAGTGGTTAAATAAGTGTGAAAGTTCGCTTTTAAAGGGCAAAGGAAAAATACAAGTATATGGTGATTGATGATGAAGGGCGAAAATTAAATGAACATGGAAGGAAACATAAAAGCAAGATGGAAACCGAATTGACAACGCAGGAAAATAAGAACAAGAGAACACAAAGATAAATGGAGTAATGGAAAAATGAAAGAGATCAAGGAAGGAAAATGCTTATGTGGTGGAAGAGAGTTGGACACGCCACTTGGAGTGTGGTTTTCCTCCAAGATAAGTGTTGATGACCGCCACTTGAGAGATCTCCAATCACTCAAGATGAGACCTAATGCTAAGAGGAAACAAGCCTAAAAAACACCTCACACAATTTGTGCAGAGTAATTTTTCTATTCAAATTCAACATGAGAAATACAAGGAATATGACACCCTATTTATAGGAATGGGTGGCTTGGAAAACAAGAAGAGCAAGGGTAAGATGAGAAGGACTAAAAGGGACGGCCTAGGTCATTGACTTAAGTCAAAACCACACCTAAGGCTCATTCTTCTAGAAACTAGGTTAACTTCCTAAACATAGATGCCTTGTCTTGAAAAAGTGGGCTTGAATCAAGCCCATTTTGCAATGAGCACTCCTATTTATGCTAAAAGCACATATTCTTTGCTTATCTTGCTATTTGGACCCCTCAAGTGAGTCCAATTTATTTACAACTTGTTTTATTCTTAAGAAGACTAGTAGAAAGAACATTAGATGCTCTGGTCTTTGTCCATTTCTCCCTCTGGTGAAGTCTTCACTTGAAAGTGGAGATGACTTCTCATTGTGTGAATGGTAATTTGCATCCTTGGTCATCATCTCCTAGTTGGCTTGGTTTGTATCAATCCCCAAGTTCTTCCACCATTGAATTCTTCCTAGGTTCTCTAAAGATTAATCTTTTCTCAATCCTCCAACAGAGCTCAAATATATTGAACATGCACCGACCTGATTCAATTGAAACTCACAAGTAAAGCATGCGTCTTCTGGTTTAATCAATACCCACTTTGTTCCATGCATATACTCTATGGGAATGCTTATCTCCTCTCCCTTGAATCATGCGCCCCTAGAAATTAATTAGAACAATGCAAGCTAACTATGAAACCAAAGTTTAAGATAAAGAAGACTCTCAATCGTGCGTTCAAGTATAACCTCTCACAAAAACTAGTTTTCCAGGAGATTAGACTATGAAAACAACTGCCATAGAGAATTAAAAATCAAAATTTTTATTGACCAAAACCTCATAACTCAATGAGAAATTACAAAGGAATCAACCAAAAAGGTTTAGTCTTCCATGCGGAGACAAAACAAAAGAATTACAAATAGGAAAAGTAACTAAGAAAACCCTATGAAGCTCCCATTTTCTCATTGATGTTTGTGTCCTTTTATAGGCTTTTCTGCTCCAAAGATCTTGGGAAAATATTTATATTTTCTTAACAATTTCCAAGTTTTAACTTTCCAGAATTCTTGTATTTTGCAGAAGATTTGTTTCCAATTCTGTTTCTGAGATATTGTAGATTTATTTTCTTTTTCTTTTCCTTAGAATTTGTTTTCTGTTTTGGTTCAAGAAGCAACTTGAATTTTTGCATATTTGGCCCATTCACAAAGATGCTTCCTCCGGATAATTTACTCTAAAAACACAAAATTAACAATAATAATAGTTAAGGCCCAAATAAACCCAATTATATGAATCCGAATTAAAACAATGGATTTATTTATTATTATAGTCCAATAATCCATTATTAAAGCTATTGAGTGTGAATAAATATATGTTAATCACTCCCAGAAAAATTCTTAAGTCATTTATCGAATATGTATCATTTTCATAATTTCCCAAACCTTAAATCATTAAAGATAATGTGATGTATTTTCCCTTTATGCACAACTAATATGTAAGATTGTGCATCATCAATTGACCATGAATTGTTAATGTCTAAGTCACAAAAATTAATATTTGTTTCATTTCCAAGTGGAGTTTTGCCCCACTCTCAAAATTTGAAAAAAAGATTATCAATTTTCTTCCACTAAAGATAATTAGTAGGATGATGAAAATCTCCATCACTTTCTCTTCCATTTGCATGTCATATGAAGTATTTTGCATCATATTTACTAGCAAATAATTGTCTAAATCTTAAAATTATTGGAAGGTACAATAAAACATTTGCAAATAGACCATTCATTTCATTTTTTTTTACTACTATTCAAATTGGGTATTTGTTGTGTAATATCAAATATTGTAGACATTTGTAATAAATTTCAAACTATTTTCTATATATTATGAAATCATTATGGTAAACATGTTTTTTTTTTTATGATACATACAATTTTTTAAGATGTTATCATTTCATAGAATATCCTTGAAAAAATTAGTAATTTAAATAAAATTTTATGACTTTAACATATTTTGTCTTCAAATTCACGACTTTTAAAATATATGTCAACCATGTGAAACTTATGCACATTAGAATATGTGTTTGGTAAAACTCTCTCAACCTACATCAAAAATAATTTATACAATAAATATATATCTAAACTTTATTTGAAAGATGTTGTCTTATCTCATTAAAAAAAATCATTAATTATTTTCATAATATTATGACAACATTCACATTAATATCCAAGTACTCAACATAAAATTAGTTAGATTAAATCCACTACAATAAAGAATACACTTGAAAAAAAAATATTAACATATACCAAAATTTCATAATAATTGAAATATATTTTAATTAAATAAGCAATAATAAAAATTTTAAATTGAACAATCCGAAAATATAATATTTTATAAAATAATTAATACTATTAAATCTCAAATGAAAAACAAGGTTTTACTCATAAATTCAATACAAAACAATTACAATCCTAAATATAATAAATAAATAATTTCATCAACTAAAGTATGAAATTTTAACCAAAATTTAACAAAGTCTCCTTTTCTTCTCTTTTTTATATATAATTCAATCGTGACGTAAAATGTATAATAAAACTATTAACTTATAATGTGTAAAAAAATTATATATCATGACTTATACAAATTATTGTGTAAAACTTTTTTATAGACAAATTTAAAATTAAATTAAATTTTTGTATCAATTAATTTTATTATGCAAAAATTATTTTTAACTTATAAAAAAGTTAATTTCTTTTGTCTATATATATTTTTCAAAAAAAAATTAGAAACTCTTCCATACATCTTAAATATAGAAAAAAACAAAAAAAACAAGTGATGGATTCAAAAGTATATGATTCTACAAAGAAATGGAGTGGGTTGTAATAAAAGCAATATTAATTTTAACAAATGGCAATAAATAATTCATTTGGTTTTTAATATAGCAGGAACTTTTCAACTTAAAAAAACAAAACACATTTGCTAATATAGCAGAAACACTTCCACTTATAAATAAATCCAACTAGATGACCCATGGGTGTTGGTATTGCTATCATATCATAAGTTTGTAATGCACAACTATACGGTTAATAAAATAAGAGAAAATATAATGTCTCTTAAGAATAAGTCGCTGCCATATATTATGAGCCTCTAGAAACATGTCAGAACTAGTAGGAGATATTGAAAACTGATATTTATTACTGATAAAAAAATATTAAAAAAAAATTATCATTCCAAATACATAAAAGGTAATTTATATAAAATTGATTTTCACATGAGATTTGTTTACACTATTACAAACTACATGTTATTATATTTTAATTTGATTTTTTTTTTACATCTTATAAGTCGGTTTTATAAAGTTGAATTAGGTTAAAATTCACTTCTTAATACAAATCAGAATCATTTAGAATCTATCATAATGATGGAACTGTTATCTCAATGTTACTTGTTCCGACCTTAAGTTCGAGATATAGCATCGCTAGGGTCAATCACCGCATCCAAGGTATTGTCCGCTTTGGAGGTCAATGCTCCATCACGATTTTGTCCTTTAAAGACGCCTCGGCAAGTTAAGGGAGGAGGGAGTATTTAAATTGCCTTTGACCTCGACTCCTGAGCAATGTGAGACTATATTGGCGGTACCGGAACAAACTCCCCAGTCGAGGTCTAAGGGGAATGGATTCCCTTAGTTGAAGGGCTAAGGAACATTTTCGTTCCTACAGACAGCACCAATGTTCTAACCCATCGAGGCGCCTTTTAAGGACAAAATCGTGACGGGACACCGACCTCCAAAGCGAACAATATCTCGGATGCGGTGATTGACCCTAGCGATGCTATCTCTCGACTTGAGATCAGAACAAGTATATTGGAATATTTAGAGAATATTTGTAACATCTTTCAGTTAATTTTTTGGAGATATTTCCCGCATATTTCGGGATATGAATGTGACTTGTTAAGTGCTATTGTAACTGTCGTTACTCTTATTTATTGCGTAACTTGAGGTGTTTTTTGACTCGGTCGATCGGTCACCAGGACCGAAACTAGCTCGTCTGGTACCGACCGGTACACTACTGCTACTGCAACGGAGAAAGAATGAAAGTGTTACGACATGAAATGAAATATGCAGCTTGAATGGAGATATATTATTTAAAATATGAAATTATACTTTATTTAAAATTATTTAAAAAATAAATAAAAAAATAAACCTATTTTTTCACAATTGATATGGAATTATAGGAGAAAAGTACAAAGGTGAGAGAATTTTTTAAATTTAAAGTCCACTTCTTACATTTGTGAAATACAAACACGAAATGTGTTAGTTTTTGTTCTCAGAAAATAGGAAGAATAAATTATATATATGATTTCAGAATTTGTAGGTGGCACTTTGGTGACGACCAACTCGATGGGCAGAATCACCAGCCAGCATCTTACCATGTGGTCTGAAGTTTGGAGAAACCGTAAAGTCTGTTGGAACATCTTCCACACTGTCCTACGCTATCAAAATTTGGAGGATTTTGTGCATTCAGATAGATAAAGATCCAACACTAACATGCCTCATACCTCTTCTCCTTTCATTTTCCATTTGCTTTTCCTCAAACCACCAATTTCAATATGTTACAAGTTTTTCAATGTTATATAATACCCATGTTACTTTCATTCTCCATATTCCTTTTCTCTTTCCTTATATTTAAAAAAGTTTATCTAAAAAGTCTTTCTTCAAACCCTATATACTTAATTGATTATAATGTATAAGTGAGCCATGTGCTCATTTCCCAGTATTCATATGGAAATCTTCTTAACTACCACTAATTAATCATACTTAATTTATTGAACGTGGCCTCAACCACCTTTTTATATTTGTATTAAGATAATCATTTCGTAGATAAAAGAAAAGTCTGAGAGAGAACGTGATTCATGGACACTCTTATTTTGATTGATTTTTTTCTTCTTCTGAGAATTAATAGATTTTACAACTGAAGTGAAGTGTATTTAATGTAAGCAATGCATTACAATTTCGTAATCATTTGTCTTATGATATTTTCTACCTAATTGGAACTTATTTGCTTTATATTTGTCAACATTTTTTACTTTGGAAATAAATCTTGATAATTAATTAACAATATATAAAATTCTTTAGTCTTTACAACAGCCAAAGAAAGCTTTACACGAATTAAATCCCACTTCACGTGAATCCTCTTTTTAAAAGCATTGGAATCAATATCTTTGGTTGATTTGATGTTGGAGTTTCTACGTTTGGTTCTAAAATCTTTGTATTCCTATATGGGATTTGGTAATCCTAATCCCACTCAAACTTTATGCTTCCGATAATTAAGGATTCAAAACAGACATAACCGTTTCTATCAATAATCAACAATCTAACTATAAAGATACGATAGAGATTTGTAGAGAAGATTACTGAAAGAAATTCCATCCATTTCTATATAGTTAGTGTACCGATAAGATCTGCACGACTGAAACATAATTAAGATTGACTGATACCGTAAATCTAACTACGTTTAACAGAGTTGGTGAAGCTAATTAGTAGTTAAGAGCTATAGGTAATATGTTTTTAAACATAGTCCAAGTTCTCTAATTTGTTCCAATAAAAAAATCCACCACAATTATATAAATAGACACAAATTTCAAACTCAGGTACGCCATAACACCAAATGCCGAACACCGTACTCACTACTTGAAAGTCGGAGTGTTTTTTGCATGTATCATCCGAGATCGAAGACCATAAAGACGAGAGGTAGAGCAACGAAATGGAAGTGGAACATCCCTCTTAGAAGGGAGTATCTACTGAGTATGCAATAGTTCTCTCGCCTCAACTCCGAGAACAGTTATAGATTAATTTTAATTCAAAAAAATCCAAATATTTATATATTTTCATATTTTAAAAATCAGTTATAATAAGTTAACAAAATCAGCGTGGTTCGTGATTGTTATTGCTACATTATTTGTAATGCCTTTTTTTATTCGTTTTTTCCATATTTCCAATTTTGCTGACCTTGGCCAGCTATAATTCATGAAGCTAATAAGTTATCCATGGATTTTCTGCAAAGTGTCTTTCATCAATAATTAGTGAGGTCTAATAGTAATTAGTTTAACCATCCCAATACAGGAAACACAATAATTATGATATTGATGCTAAGTAACTAACTAAACTCCCTCTTCCATCATTGCTTTACCTTTACGAATCAGTAAAATTGAATTCAATGAAACTCAATTTGCTCTCAAAAACCTAATCAGACATCAGTGTTCCAAACATGTTTAACAAATTACTGTAGTTGTTTTCATGGATCATGTTTCTTAATAGCCTCACATATATTTCATACCTAGTTCTAATAAACCGCTAAAGACTAGTGGTGAAAGAAACAAAATATATATTTATAAAGACATTTTATAATATATAAATAAATATAAATTTTATTAAATTAATTAAGTTAAATTTAAAATTTATTTTTTAATATGTTATCAAAATTATTTAAATTTTATTTTAATAAAAATTAAAAATTAAAATATTTTATAATATATAAATAAATACAAATTTTAATTAACATGTAATTTTATTTTAGAACTTTACATATAATAACCTATTTATAACAACAAAAAGTAGGACAATAATTATAATAATACAATCTATCTTGCAATTTTGTGGGGTGGGAGACATGAATTGACTGCATAATAGACTCCACAAATCATGTTATCTCAAAATTCAAACCAATTCTATCTAACATCTGTCATACCATAAATATCTAGGATTTTTTTTAAAAAGACGGGACCATTATTTTCTTTTCCAAAAATAACAGAAGAAAATCCCATAGCTTAATTTTTTTTATTGACTTTTCCTAATTTATTTCTACATGTGATGTCATCGTCTTTTATATTTCAATTCATTCAACAGGTCCCGTGATAATAGTTTAAAATAATATATGAGGAGGATACATCTTTTTTACAGTTTCTTTTTAATTTTATTCTTCGTAATATTAAAATATGATATTTTTCACTATTACTTTTTAGCAGTTAAATTATTATTTTAAACTTAGAAGTAGAATTTGAAAAAAAAAAATAAGAGAATATATTTTTTTTAGATAAAAAAGAAGAATACGAAAACATTTATCAACTTTTTTATATCTTAAAAGAATATGAAAAGAGACCATATCAGTAAGAATCTCTCTTTACCTTCTATATTTTCTTTTTCTTTTTCTTCTGCAAAAACTATAAATAATGTACATTTCTTAATTAGGTAAATTCAAATTTAATGTTTATCTTTTATCGTCTACTATTTTGCTTATACTCGTTTAACTTTTATAATTAAACATGTGAAATCCTTTAAATGATTATTTTTATTTTATTAGCAACAAATAGAATAAAAAAGTAAGCAATTCAGAAAATGTGAAGAAAAAATAAAGGGAATGTTAAATGCAACAAAGGAACCAAATTATGTTGTTTACATATAAGAAAAACAAATAGAATGACGCAAAACATATTTATGCTTCTATTTGTAATTGTCAACACTAAAAAAAAAGTAGAGATCAAAGTATAAAGTTGACTTAATCATGGATGATGTTAGACATACTCTATTGCAATACAATCAAGTTTTGTGTGGGTCATGCATAGTTTAGGCAAATGAAAATGGAAATAAAGTAATAGAATCTAATTGACATAAGAAGAAGGTAGGTCAAATATGTTAGGACTTGACTGTCGAAAGGTATTAGGTGGATGATGCTAGGACTCGATCGCAACAAGTGTTAGGTGAGGATGTGAGAGTTTTGTCTCCGCATGGTGTTAAGTGAGGTTGTTAGGGCTTAGCTGACGCTAGGTAAGGCTTATAAAGCCAAAACGTGTCTCATTCTCCATGCGAGCCATTTTTTCCTACTTTCTTAACTCTCCCAAATCCCTAGTTTGTGCATCTTCTTCTTCCCCTCATTCCTTGGTGTGTTGTTGGCCACAATAAGATGGTGTGGAGGTTCTTGTTGCAATCTCGCAAGACTCCTTATTGGCTGAGCTGGTGTGGAGGTTTGGGTAGGAGTTGGAGTAGCTAGTGCTTCGAATTTGTATTCTTGTTTAGGCTTTTGTTTTTTGTTAAAGGATGAGTTTGTTCTTGGTTTTGGTGATTTCATTATTGAGTTTGTGTTTAATTTTTATGGCTATAAGTTTGGATTTTGGGTGTGGATTACTTATAGTAACTTGCATGCAACTAAAATCTAACCACATGAAGTTGATTTCTCATGGTTGCTATTGTCGTGGACTTAATATAGGTTATTTGTAGATATTTTTCAAGAAAAAAAATGGTGACCCAAGATTTCAAATTACATAAACACGGGGTTTCATTCTTATCTTATTTCAATTGTGTTTGCCTTTGATTAGAGTCATTATTTCATAATAATATTTGAAAAAACGTTAAACTTAGAGAAGATTTAGCTCACTTTATCATTCTTTTATTTCAACTTAGCGAGGACTTAGTCTACTATATCATTTTTACCCATTTATGTAGTGTCGACTACACCCTACCTAAACACATAAATTGTTTAAACATACAATTTAGCGAGATTTTGACCCACACTATTAGCTGTCCCCCAGTGAGGACTGAACTCACTCTATTAGCTTCAGACTAACGTTATCTTATTAGCTTTCATAAATCATTGAATTTTTTGCTAACACAACTTCAACGCAAGTCTGACCTCAGAGTAAACATTTTCTCATACTTTTTCCTCTTGAGATAGTTAGTTAGTGACCAACTCTATGACAAAATTTTCATATAATACAAGTATCTTTACGTATATTTTATTTGATTAAATTATATATTTTATCATTCAATTATAATAATAGTTTCAAAATTATAAATCTTATCTATTTTTCCAAAATTTATTTATTGTTGTATTGTTATCATTCAAACTCAATTATAATAATATGAGTATTTATAATTTTCAATCAAAATAACTACTATTATAATTCATAATATTTGTATGCGTATAAAATTAATAAAAAAATAAATTGGAATAAAGTTATTTATTACTTTTAAATTCTTATTTATTCTTTTTCGTTAATTTTAAAATAACAAAATTTTGAGACTATACTAAATATATATGTTTATTTTTATTTAACTAATTTGACATATTTTTAAAATAGCATAGTTTTATCCTAAATGTTTGGAAAAAATATGTTAGTGTTACTTAGGTGGTGAATGTGTGAATTTGTTAATGCATTCCTTACTTTTGTTTGACACTTCTGCTATGTACCACTCATTCTGTATCGGGCCCACATGTATATTTTTGAAATTTTAATTTATCAATTTATTCTCCTAGGTGTAGTTAAAATATGGCTTAATTTGATGAAGATGCAATTTTGTTATAATTATTTTAAATTATTTTAATTATCTGTTTTAATTTATGTTAGTGGTGCACTTGATGATTGATCTTGCATTAAGTAACTTCTTTTTACAATTCAATTCCAATACTCCATCCTTAGATATTAAAGTGGTTTAAATTTGTCTTGAATTTCTTTTTTATAAATTCTTTTGAATATTTTTGTGCATTTTGGTATCACTTTTGGCAACACCCAACTTTTTTTTTAATCTTAAGTTTGTATTAAATTTTGGTGTGTTCCATTTACTTGACATCCAAAAATTATCATAATTTTATTTTTAAAAAAAGTATAAAAAAAAAAGTTATTCCTTAAAATAACGTCATTTTCTGAAAATGCTTCAGTTTCATTTTCAGTTGTTCTGATCGTTAAAAAAAAAGTTAACGGTAGAAAAAATAATTAATAACTATGGACCAATATACACAGTTGCTTCGACCGTAGGGCACGCACATGCGGAGTTGATGCCTCAACTGCCGGTGGGACCCAACACAGTGGCACCACTTGTAAATAAACACCAAACAAATGGATAATAAGGTCAGGGCAATTATTCCGTTGAGTCGACCCCACTGTATTCCAGTATAAAAACCCCCAAAGCCATGTAACGGTCTCATACAACCAAAGCAGAAACAACAAATAAAACTCTGCCGCCATCAATCAATAACTGTCGGCAACACTGCATTCCCACCTTTCCTTTAACTGCATTCTCGGGCTCCGAGCTTGCCGGAGCCGACATTCGAAGCCGCGCATTACCCTATTTTCTCAATCTCATTCTCTCAAAATGCAGCGCCACCGTGTCTCCGCCGTGTTTTTTCTAAGCTCGTGCTTTAGCATTGCGCTAGTATACGCGCAAGGACAGACTCCTCACACTGTCCTGGACCAACATTGGTACCCGGGAACCGCCACGTGGTACGGCGAGCCCGAAGGAGACGGTAGCACCGGTAAGGACTAAAACTGACTCGCGAGTTGACTCAACAATGCAAAGAGCAAATCAACCTAAACAATACCTATAGTTTCAGTTGCTATGTATGAATTACATGCACATGTAACTTCACGCTAATTATAAGTTTGATAATTAGCATCATTAACGCACTTTCTAACACATTTTAAGACGAGTTTTGTTGTGTGATTGCGAAGGAGGAACTGAATTTGATGAATTAATTGGATCAGGTGGGGCATGTGGGTATGGTACATTGGTGGACGTGAAGCCGTTGAAGGCAAGGGTGGGTGCAGTGGGGTCAATGTTGTTTCAGAAGGGAGAAGGGTGCGGGGCTTGTTATAAGGTGAAGTGTTTGGATCATAGCATATGTGCCAAGCGGGCAGTGACGGTTATAGTAACGGATGAGTGCCCGGGCTGCCCGTCCGACCGAACGCACTTCGACCTCAGTGGCTCTGCCTTTGGCCGCATGGCGTTTGCCGGTGAAAACGGTCAGCTCCGAAACCGAGGGGAAATCCCAGTCATTTACCGAAGGTATGGACCACATTTACACACACCATTTTATGTTTGTTTTTCTTCTTAATGTTGTTGGACTAGAATACTAGGATAGATAGAGCCGTTGAATGATCATTTGTGGGTGAAACTGAGTGTGAGTGAGATGTGAAGAAGAATTTCCTCGAAAATATCATGACTTGGTTAGTCAATCTGTGCAGTGGAAATGTTCAACAGAGTACAAAAAAGATAAAGAAGTTATAATGTTGAGAAAGGACTTCCTCCTTTTGTCTTTTGGTTCTACCATGTGTTTTTTAGTTTTTGACAATGACATCGGGTTAAGTGAATTGTGATAATAGTTAAATAAAGATGAAAGAATGGTACAAAAATTGTTATAACAATATTACGTAATGTAATATAATATAATAAATTCAGCAAAACTTTTTGGTATTTGCTGGTGGAGCATCGACTATTGACTTGCTACTTTTTTTTCATTTTCCATATGTGGATTAAAAAGAAGGATTTAGGTAGAAGATGTTTGAAAAAGCATGTTGAAACTACCCTTTTGTTATGTGGATTAAAAAGGAAAGGAAAATTTATACTGATAATGACCTTTGTCTCTGATGTGTTATTGTATTTTTGGCAGAACACCATGCAAGTATGCTGGCAAAAACATTGCCTTCCATGTCAATGAAGGTTCCACACCTTTCTGGCTATCACTTCTTGTGGAGTTTGAAGATGGAGATGGAGACATCAGCTCCATGTATATACAAGAAGTACGTTTTTTCATCTTTCTTCACCGCACTCCTTAACAAACATCCATGAATTATATCTATCTTGTAGTATATATAAGACTGAGAGAGAAAAAACCTTGAAATTCTGGTGTCCAGAAAATCATATACTGCCACTTTATAGCAGCATCTTACATATACTATAACAACATGATGAGATACTCTATATATTTTAATTAAAGTGCAATAGATAGTAAACTAGTACTAATACATTGCATATGGGTCCAAGGAATTTTCATACCATTAAACTGATTATGTACATTAGATAGAGCTGTTAAATTACCAGTGGACTTCCAAGTTTAAAATTTTGGAAACAAGAGGAAAATTTTGTATGTGAAAAAAAATAAGAGCAGAAAGCATGGGCATGGTAGGACATGGTTGGGTGGACAATGCCAACTCCAAGTGTTGTGGAATGTCTCTTTAGATCACGTGGCGGTGCTATGCAGTTCCACCTTTTGTACTTTAGATTGGAATCATTGTATGATATGCTAAAGGTTGCTGTAATCCATTTCTATCCAATTAAAAATACTATCCAGAGTGTTATCTTCACATAATGTTGACCATTGGCACACAATGTCCCTCTTGTGGTGCCTTTTTTCTGTATCTTTCGAACCCGAAGCATGTGACAGGGGACCTCTAAACAAAATTCCTTTCCCCATTTCTCCCCCACAATAAATAATATCTGCTGGGTAGGTCATAGGTGCATGTGTCAGATCAACTCCTAACTTGCATATTCATTCTTATGGTATTTTTGCAACATGTACAATTGTAAGTCTTTTTTCTTTTCATCTCTGTTAATTTTCTCTTTGTTGTGGTTTTTATAAATATATTGCTGATATGTTGTGACTGGAAATTGGTAATGGCAGGCAGGGTCAAGTGAGTGGCTGCAGATGAATCATGTATGGGGTGCAAATTGGTGCATTGTTAGAGGGCCTTTAAGAGGACCTTTCTCAGTTAAAGTAAGCACATCCACGGGGAAAAGCCTCACTGCCAAAGATGTTATTCCAAGCAATTGGATTACCAAAGCAACTTATACATCTCGGTTGAATTTCCTTTCTTAGCACAAGGTGTTTGCAACTGAACTAGAACAACCATTTCCAAGCAAAAGGGATTAGCAATTAATAAAGCACTTTTTACCTTGCTCAAGTTCCACTAGGAAGAGACTCTTCTTGGCCTTAGTGTCTGTGTTTTTAAATAAGAAACAAAAGTAGAAGTTGAGTGCACAAGGTTATCCCAATGATCCTTCCTATTCTCAATTTTTTTTTCATTTGTATACCTGTAAGTTTGTCATTTCTGTGGTGTGCAACTGTTTTGTACTTTGTATTCTAAGTCATGGTAGCCCTCTCCAAACTGGAGGGAGAGCGTCTGGTGCTAGTGTAGTGTATTTAGTAAAATGTGTGTACTAATTCCAATTTAAGTGATGAATAAATAAGTTTTGTAGTATATTTAGTAAAATGTGTGTACTGATTCCAATGGACTTTAAGTGATGAATACACAAGTTTTAGAACCAGACTAGACCGGTTATATTTTACTTCCCTGTTGATATTGGGATGAACCACACATTGTGGTCCTTATTATGGCTTCTTTATTTTCAACTTATTAAATCTTTTATACTGTTTTTAATTGTCTAAATTTAAATATCTTGAAAACAATTAGAATGTTGACTGTATATAAACTTGATGAAACTAAGAAAAAAAAAACTATAGTAACTCGGTCTAAAACTAAAACTATCATTTTTGTACCTGTCTGTAAAACTATCATTTTTTTACTTCGGTCTAAAACTATCATACTTCAGTTCATGTATGACATATATGATAATTACATGGTAGTAAGTATCGTGTGATTCCCATACGTATGGTTGATACAATTTTACCTTTTCACAATACAAATCGTAAGAAGAATCACTAAATCGTGAAACGATTTCGTATAGTGTGAACTTTAAAACTCTAATCTGAAATTTTTTTTCCACGCAAACCTCCTCTGTTTCACGAACTTTCTCTCCTCCAACAACGACGTCCTTCGAACTTGATAACGAGTAGAAGACACGCTGAGAGGTACAAAGATGTCGAAGCCAACGACAACAGAGATCATGGCAGTAAAAAGGACACGCTGAGAGGTACAAAGATGTCGAAGCCAACAACAACGGAGGTCATGGCAGTAAAAAGGCGCACAGCAGCGACAACGGAACAGAAAGAGGCACGTGAAAGCGATTGAAGACGCAATAGTCACCGGATGCGGCAGATCGCACGGCATTGAAGAGGCACAAAATAGCAGAGGAGGAGAAAATAGTGGAGACGCAGAGGAGGAAAAAAAGTTACTGATTTTCCTGCTTTCGATTTATAAAAATGAGTAAAACAAAAAAAGATAAATATGCACCACATTATTTTTTTTCAAGGTTGTTTTGTTGCTGAAATTGTGTGGTATATATAATTGTATCTTGAATGTATACATATCTTATATATTTAACTATATATTAAATTCACAATATGAAACAATTTCACTATTCGATTCAAAATATCAGTCAAAATATCAGCTCCCAAACACTATTTGTATCTCACTCTTGGTATCTCGATTCAACAGCATGCGTAAGTATACAAAGAATTGATGTTAGTGTAATTTGGGTTTATTATAAACTTGCAGAGTAATTGATTAAATTTCATGGATTTTATGGTTTCTATTACGCTCGCAAACAAGGGTAATCCTTCATGAGATTGCCATCAAAGCTAATTAGAAAATCTCACGACTATCATACACAGTTGCATCAATTCAAGAAATCTGTTGAAAACATTAAAATTCCAATTCCTGTGATAATTATTCAGCGAAGGTCTAGAGATTAACTCCAGCATAGGTTAGGCGTGTGTGTTCGGAGAGCGGGTTAATTTTGACGATGCTGGGTGTTGTTTGAAAAAATGAAAACCAAGTTTACCAAAACAACATTAAAACAAATCCAATGTGAACAAATTGGGGCCAGAGACAAAAGAGGAAATACGGGAGTGGACAATAATACAGTGGAGGCAAAAATATAGGCAAGAAAAAAATATAACGTAAACATTTCTCCCATCAGATTTCTTAAATGAACATGAACCCACATTCCAAAGTTCATAGCACTACAAAACCAAGTCTTATACAAATATAAATAACCAGCACAGATAGAAAACCTAAAATATCAATAAGGAAAGTTAAAGAACCACAAAATTTGACATGATATTGGAAAACGTCCCTAATCGAACAAGCCGAATCCCATATCATCATCACTCTCTTCTTCAGGTTCTTCCTATAAAATTATAACACATAAAAATTAGACGACCATAAGTGAAAAGAAGATTGAACACAGGAACAACAATAATTTCAAAAGGGTTACCTTCTTTTTCTCCTCAGCAGCAGGGGCGGCGGCAGCACCTCCACCTGCAGCAGCAGCAACTGGTGCAGCTGCAACAGCAACTGGTGCCCCACCTCCTGCAGCATTTGCTATCAGATCGCCGAGATTTTTCTTCGCGGCAAGCTTAGCAAACAAAGTAGGCCAAAAAGAATCGACTTGAACCTTGGCCGATTTCAACAAGGTGACGATATTGTCGGACTATTTATTACATAAGGAACAACACACCATATCCAAGCAAATTCATATGCTATTAAACGCTAAAACCCACTATTTATCTCCAAACAAAAAACGTAAAGGATTAGACCCACTTATCCAAACAATCATCATTCAATTAAAACTAAATAAAGTTGACTTAATCCTTGGAACATTGAGTTCAAAAATATTCTGTTTAAATCACAATTGCAACATAGCATAGTTCAACGACGCTTCCATCAGTGTTTAAATTGTTTCTAAACGAATCCCAACTACAAAGCACCGGTCAAATTAGACCCACATTACTCAACATAAATACGTTAACAGAATCATAACATTCGAATTACTTTCTTCTTCCAAAGACACCTCTGCTTCGTTTTAATCACAATTATCAATCCAACAATAAAAGAAATTGAAACAAGTAAAATAAATTGTTTCAAACATCCACTCACAATTCATTAACGCTTAACCTATGGGAAAACAAGAAGGATACAGTGACAGCGATTCCTTCATCGTGAAGGATGAGAGATGCATATGAACAAGCAGTTTCCCCAACCGACATTTTCACGCTGCCAAGAAAATAATTATAGAATACAATACAAATCAGAATGACATAGTCACAAAGGACATTCAAATGAAAAGGCGAAACATTGAAAAGGAATAGCTAAAGGGATTACCTTCAGAGATAACAGATCGGAGACAAGTGAAGCGAGGAACGAACTGATCGGAGATGCGGAGAACGATAACCGAAGCTGCGCGAATGGGATGCCACTCTAGGGTTTTGAGGATTTAAGAACAGATAAACCGGTTCATGGGCTTCGTGATCTCGAGCCCGTTTTATTAACCCTTGGTCCAATGTATTTTCTACAATCAATCAACCCATTTAATACAAAAAATAAAAATAAAACAAATGTATAAATATTTAGGAAATTATTAGAGTTACAAACTTCAATTAAAAAATATGTTCAATCAAAAAAATTAAATTATTAATATAACATTGTTTGGCAACTTACAACACATGAATATTTCTTACTGATATCAATATTCATGATTGAATTGGAATATTTCATACCGTAATTGAATAAGGATTAAATTTAATTAAATTAAAAATATACTTTGAAATAATCCTATTATAATAAAAAACATTAGGGACATATTTTTGTGATAGTTGTGGTTTTTCTGAGATAATTTAAGAGTATCTGAATACTTTATTTATCATTTTTAATTCACAAAACTAAAACAAAATTTATTATTACTACTACTATTATTATTGTTATTATTATTATATTATCCGTTAATAATAATTTTAGTTATGAGTAAGAAAACAACGAAATTCATAGTGTTTTTATTTTTCATAGATTTGAGTAGTTTGCTAATAGCTTAATTGGTTGGTGGCAAGAATGTGTTTCTCCATTTATTTGATTTATTCATCTTTTGCTGTTTGCACAATAAGATAAGTGAGCAGTTATTAATTATATTTATTTAATTTTATATTTGACTTTTCATCAATGTATCATTATAAATAAAATTTCACATGAGATATTTAATTTTTTTAGGAAGTAATGAATTAAATATAAGTATGATTACGTACACCATCTGATTGAAATAATACTTTTTATTTTAAATTTCCACTAAAACATGATATATTAAAAAAAGCTAACATTATTATTGGTGAATTTTTATTATATAATTATTCCCCTGTTCATAATATTATTAGATCAATAATTGAGATACTATTTATTACAAATTTAGAATTCTATTATGAATTTCTCGTTAAAAGGCTTAACAGTTAGACCTAATTTCTGACATTGTCAATTGATTTTAAAAGGTTTGATCGTTCGATCTAATTTTTTACATTGTCAGTTGATATAAAAAAGGTTTCAACCTAATTCCTGACATTGTCATTTGACCTTAAAAGGCTTAATCGTTCAGCCTAATTCCTGACATTGTCAATTGACAGAAAAAAGGTTTTCACCTAATTCCTAGCATTGTTAGTTGACCTTAAAAAACTTGATTGTTTGACATAATTTATAGAACTGCTGGTTGACATAAAAAAAATTACTTTGGCCTAACTTCTACCATTGTCAGTTGATCTTAAAAGGCTTGATCGTTCGATCTAATTCCTGACACTATCGGTTGACATAAAAAAAAAGGCTTCAGTCTAATTTCCGACACTGCCAGTTGACATAAATAAAGATTTATGCTTAATTTTTGGCATTGGCAGTCGACCTTAAAACGTTTGATTGTTCGACCTAATTCCTATAACTATCAGTCGACCTTAAAAGGCTTGACCGTTTGGCCTAATTCCTGACACTACCAGTTGACATAAAAATGGATTCGCCCTAATTCTTGGCACTTCCAGTTGACATACAAAAAGGTTTGGCCTAAATCTTGGCACAGCCAATCCACATAAAGATGGTTTCAACCTAAATTCTGGCTTTGTCATATTAAAAGGCTTATCAATCGACCTCAACCATTAAAAAAATTGAATAAGTAGAGCATCATCAAATAAATTTGAGCAGTCTCTCGGCGAATATATGATTTTAAACCTTAGACTCAACTTATGAATAAGCGATCTAATGTTTTTATACACGACCATAAACTGATTAAACACAACTTAATTTATTTATGATTTTTTGTTGGATAAACCTCTTCTCCTCGCTTACTCGGCTTGGGGTTGGGGAGCTTTGTACCGTCCTGGGTGTTGGGAAATTGAGCTAAGTTATGTTGCATGATTGAGTCGTCCTTTAGACGACTTACATGCAAAATTATGATCGTCGTTCCACATACGTTATACCTCCTTTCTAAATGGATGATGTGTCAATTAAGTAAATCGATCCCTGGGAGACCCATTGATTGGTATGATCGATTCCTAGGAGAGACTCGATGATTGGTATGGATCAACCCTAAGAGAGGGAAGACTTGGTGATGTGGATCGATCTCTAAAAACCCCATTCAATCTCAACTATATTATCGAAATAACAACCCTCTAATATTGAGATTTTAACAAAGATTCACGGCTAGAATATAGTCATTCGTTTTTATTGTTACACAAAATTTGTTCATTCTAAATTTTAATCAAGACTTCAATAAAAAAAAATAAACAAAACAAAGGGAGATCAAATCAAATTTGATATACTCAATTGTTTCTAGTTGACGTATTCATAAAAAGAAGAGTCATTGTACTAAGTACCAAACACACATTTAAACCACAACATAAATGTCATTTTAATTTAGAAGTTACAAAATGATAAAATGTATTTAATGTTTAAAACTAATTTTAATCAATATTTTACTGTCGGTGTTGTGAAAAGTATAGCGAGAAAATAATTGGTAGCCAAGAATTCACAATAAGTGCAAAGTAATCTCTTTTATCAAGTCTTTATTGTTATTGTTAAATTGGGTGGAAAAAGATGGATATAAATATGCCAAGAAATTAGGATCAAAATTGACAATCAAATTTGAACATTTCATTAGGAAGACACTAAGTGGTAGAAAAGCACATTACTATATAGCCTTTGCAAACTAACAATCTGGACAAACATTTGAAGGAAAATATTTTTTTTAACAGAAAAAATTATAAATTCTAAATATTATAAGCTTAGGGTACTTAATTTTCTTAACTATGATGACCACTTATAAACTTGATTTTCAATGAACATAATGACATTATTCAATTTCAAGTATATTGCTTAGTAAAAAAAAACTTGTTATTATAGTTGTAAATGTGATTTTTGTAGCAAATGATTAAAACACAATTTTATATTTGCTTATGAATCATGAATTTATGATCAAACCTGGCCTAGTTGCATACATATAACAAACATAGTAAATTGCACAAATGAATTCATAAAATTTCACAATGGGACTATAATTTAAAGATGACGTTATCATTAGAGAATTAACCCATTTACTATTCTTAATAATGTATTTGAGTCTATTGTATCTCGTGTTTCTTTCTAACTATTTTTTATTAGCTAAAACTTGTCAAATGTTACCATATCATCCATCAAAAAAGTTAAATAACAAGATTAAAATATATTGTAATTTTCAATCCCACTAAATATATATGTTGAGTGATATTATTTGGTAATTTGGTTAAAAAAATTATAATGGGAAATGAAAACTATGGTAAACCTACACAAACATCTTCTAATAATTATTTAATCTCTATCTTTGAACCATATACACTTGAGAACTTCAATTATATATTTGAAGGTTGATATGAACAAAGCAAAACCCTTTGAATTAACAAAATCAAGGTTAAGCTCTTGTTATTTAGAAGATAGTCATAAGCAATGTAAAGAAAATTTCTGAAGAAATGTTTTTTAATAAGAAGTTTAAAAATGTGAGAGATGACACCAAAAAATTCATTTAAAAACATATAAATGTAGGATAATAATTTGGATCAATGCTCTCTGTTGGCTTATTGCAAAGCCTAAAGTATCTTCAACTGGCCAACATTTATTCTCCATTAGTATAGCAAAAACAATTTAGCAAGATAAAAAAAGTGCAAAGTATATTAAAAAAACTGCTGTAAAAAAAATATTGTCTTCGTCATTAAGTAGTTGTGGATTCACCTTCAACTATACCAGAATCTTGTGGTTCACCATTAGCAGCAACATCTTTTGCAGGAGAAGTAGGTTGATTTTCTACAACACTTGTAGTTGAAGTTGGTGTTGAGCTTTGGACACCTTTTTTGTCTTTGTCATCTTTTGCATCTTTGTCATCTTTTGCATCTTTTTTGTCTTTCTCATCTTTTACATCTTTCTTATCTTTTGCATCCTTTTCTTCTTTGGGTGGAGGAGGCATCATATGAGAGGGAGGATTTTGTTTAAGCTTTAAAATCATTTGGCGCATTCTTGCTAGATCAGTAGGTTTCCCTGGCTTTGGACCCTGAATAACATGAACTGAAGGATTATTCTCAGCTTCTTTCTTTCCTCTTCTCTTCTCAATATTAGGAACCTCTCGAGGAATTATCTCAGCTATTGCTTTCCAATAATGTTTGTGAGCTTCTTTATGAAATTTATCTTGATTCTCCAAGTGTATCTGCACACACTCATTCTCTTCTTCATTTGCATGCAAACAAGGAAGTATATGACAATGCTAAATGAATGCATATGGTTCACAAAAGAATAGAACATGATCTATGAATGCATGCATGATTCACAAAAACAATTCAAGTATCAGAAGTATATTTCTACCTTTTCTCTTTCCCTGTTGTTTTTTTTGTTCGACTCACAGTTGAGTTTTCTTTTCTCGTAAAAAGCTTCTTTATACTCTTCAGCTTCCTTTATAATCTGGTTTCGCATCTCCTTCTCTTTTTTCTCCTTTTCCTCCAGATGAATGGCATTCAAACTGCATTAGAAAAGGTCAAGAAAAATTACAATATATCAGGAAAACAAATTCTAATTTATGAATAACTAATACAAAAACACACTTTCACAAGAATAATAACCACCACAAAGATTGATTTTTGTTTGTTTATCTTATAACAATTGAGATATACATAAAGACAACATTCATTATTACAAAACATTACCAAATCTATACAAATTTATAGAACCATTGAACATTTCAATCACTGTTTCAAGAAAATCAAATCATGCAGGTGGTGTTGAAAATAACGTTGCAGCTTGCAGAAAAATAAAAAGCTTTGCAATGAACATAAATGTCACCGTCGCCATTCACGTCTGGCATGTCCTTCCTCTTGCATGTGAGATGGGTCGGGGAGGATTGGGCCATCGGAGGTGAAGGTTGCTTCATCGGCGGGAGTGGATTCGAAGGGGGAAACAAAGTCAGGGTTGGGGGTGGAAATTCCAAAGCCATAAACAGAAGGAGATTGTGGGTTATTGTTGAAATCATTGGTGTTTGGATCTGCATTGGGTTGAGGTTGTTGATCATCGTAATCGTAATGCTGAGACTCATATTCCATGCCCATGCCTGAGTAATTGTTGTCATCTTCATAGTGTCCCCTTGTTGGTGATTGATCCTCAAAAGAGTCGAACGATTCCATTTCTGATGTTGGATACCTCTCCAACGTTGCGTTTGGATCACAAATATCACTATGAATCTTAGATAATCTTCAAATTCTACTTGTGTTTATGTTTTATCATAGGCACAAAAATACCTATTACCATTCACACTCATCACAACAATTATGATTATTATTACAATTATTATTATTTTTAAATACTATATATTTTTTACTTTTTTACTCGATCTTTTTTTTCGGTGTAGGTTTATTCTTTGACCACTACTTTTTTGTTAGTTTTATTTTATTTATATGAATTATTTTATATAGTTCTTGATTCAATAAATTTCACATTTAGCACTTCTTTGTCCATTTCACACTTCATTCTTTAATTGTTTTTAAGTTGTCACGAACACAAAAACTATATATGTTAACATAAGTGGTGTTTAACATTTGTTCTAAAGTATATCAACATGTTAACATTAAAAAAATAAATATCAAAACACATTATTTTGACACTTAACATGTTAGTTTCTCATACTTTTTTTAATATAAGTAAACTTACAAATATATTTGGCAATTACTTCCTGCACCATATCAATGCATCCAAAAATACCCTTAAATAAATAAGATTATACATTATGGATATTCTTTTCTGAAATGTTTCGAATTTTTTTTTTCTGGAACAAATTTTATGTATTACGGATTTTTTAATCTGAAATGAGATTTTAAATTTTGAATTTTGGATATATTTTTTAGAATGTATTATTTTGTTTTGGATTTTTATTTTCGGAATGAAGGGTGTTTTTTCGAAATAAAAAAAATTATGTTGAGTGAAAGTTAAAAATATTGGGTGTAGGAAGAAGTTGCCAAAATATTTTATTTGTTTTGCATGTTGATACAATATTTGTGATACTAGTTTAAATCATAATTCAACACTATAAGTTCTTTGTTTTATGGACCAATTTCTCTGCGGATTATTTTTTTTTTAATTTTTATTTCATTAAAGTAAGCAGATTTTTTCCAATTTGCTTATGTAATAAATAAGCAATTATTTTGACATTTTAATTCGAAATCATAAATATTTCTTAATAAGCGAGTGATTATTTAGAAAAAGTACTTATTTTCAATAATTTTAAATAAACCAACCTATGTCTTTCAAAAGTTTTATTCGTTAGAAGATTTAATAAAGGAATATTATTTTCATACACGAGTAAAAAAAAAATCAAGTCTTCCACAACATTTTTTTTATATTATTATACTTTAAATCTGTATTATTAGTGTTTAATTTTGATTGAATTTTATTTAGATTGATGTAAGGGATTGATTAAAAGAATAATGACAATAACTATATGTATATAATCTTATGTAAAACTGTTATCAGATGAACTACACAGATTAACTTACTAAGTTATTATATTTATATGTCATATTAATACATGCACACAAATCCACTACAATATAAAGTTAGATTAAGTTACTTAATATATTGAATTCATATTCCAAAAGAATATAAGTTCTAATTTATTATTAATGTGCATAGTCTTTTATTGATAACCAACAGCCTTCTTTTTCAGTTTTGAGACTTACTATATTTTTTTATTATTCTTCATAGTGCAGCTCATCTAAATTTTATATATAAAAGATAATTGCTACCAACTTAATAATAAATATTTGATAATTTACACAAGATTTTAGATTTTAATTTTGTTGTCATCATTGTATAAAAAGAATGGTAAGACAAATTAATCCGTACGATTGTTAATGGATACATTATTTTTTTACTGATTGATGTAAAGATGATAGTTTTAAATAAAAAAAGGAAATGTAATATAAATAAGAAAAAAATACAAAAATATTAATAACAAATGGAGTGTGGGTTGTTGCATTCACAACCTCATTTTTTAGATTTGTATTCTTATGGTGAAATGATAAAAATACTCGTGTTTCAATTTATAAATCAACTATACTTTTCCCTTTTCCTCCGGTTCATCTAATTCCTCTAACATTGCATCCCATTTGCTAATTGCTGATGTTTGTGTGAGAGGCCCTCTCGAACCATCATTGATATTTTATGAACAACTTGAGACCTCGTTGCCCATATGTGTCTTTTGAAATATGTTCATTTTTTTTTCTTCATTATCGTTGTTGGTAATGTACTCCACAATGGTCGATCCGGGACATTCTAAGATTTTATAATCCATAACATATTTAAAAGTTTATTTTTGTATTTTAAATTATGTATTTCACAATGTATTTGTTTTTTTAAAATGAACTACTAATGAAATCATTTGGCACTTGACAGAGATATGTCTGGACTAGAGGTGAAACATTTCAAGTCGAAGCTAAACTGAGATTGACGACGTCAGTTCATAAAAGAGACCGGGAACAAATTGTAACTGAAATTGATGCAGATGTGTTGCCAACTGATATAAGTGACGAGCAACAAGGATTTGCTAGTTGACCTTCTGATATGTTCTTATTAGTGATTTATGTTGACCATGTGGCCTTAAGACTATAGGAGGGTGAGGATTGAGGGAATTTGAAGTTAGTCTCTCAAAGATAAAAGTTAAGAAAAATTGGGATTTTTCATCCTCAAATCGAGGTCGAAGTGATTAACATCAAATTGTTGTCACTATGCAACATTAACTATGAGACCACTGATAAGAGTCACATTTCAGTCTTTCTAAAAATGGGGCACTACAACATCAAAACTTTCCACATTTCTATTTGTGAGATGACCGTCACATTGGATAATAGGACAATTTTTTCATATGTAACATCGAATTTCAAATCAGCGTAAATATTGTTGGTTGAGTTCTTTGGGTGGAGTTTGGTGATGTCAAGACAAAGTTGAGGTAGTGTTGTGGTGCACATATTAGACTCAGTTGGTTGCACAAGGTCTACAAAGAGTGCATCGTTCAGTAGAGATGAGAGTTTGCAACCTGAACTTATTTGTTGCATCTTGTTGGGTGCACAATATTCATTGATAAAAGCATTTGTTAGTGTGTTGTACTTTGGAACTATTCAATAATTTGGACATGCATCAAAAGTTTTCACACTCACTCACATGTATGACTAGCTAGGAGACACTTGTTTTGCCTAAACAAAGCAGATGAGTGGTTTTGCCACACTTTTACATGTAAATAATATACATGATTTTAACAACTTAGATTTATATTTAGTTGATTATATGAATAATATTTTATTCATGATGAAATAAACGTGGATACATGCGCACTTCCCTGTGATGGGAGGGAGGGATATGAATCCCACATATCAGGAGGTTCTCCCCCAGGTGTTATGTTATGTATTCATATGTCATATGCACTGTTGGAGTTGTGTGTGTTGAGTTAGAGGATGTTACCCATGGGGTGATCTAAACTCCTTATGACGAACATCTTCCTAACAGGTCGTTTGAGGCTATATCCATGTTCTTAGGATACATTCGGCTTGGGACGTGCTCACCACCATTTTCCAAAGCGTGTTCTACGACATTTTGGGTGTGAGCATACGGTTCCTCGATCTCCCTCATCATCAAAAGGAGGTGTATTATAGTGGTTATACTCAAGCGTACAAGGTTTATGTTCAATCTACTCTGACTGAAACATGTGCTTGAAATATTAATCATACATATAAAAACAAATAGAGTAGAAGGAAAATCTTCAATTGCTATGAGTAGATGATTCTACAATTGTTATCTCAATTGTTTGTACTGATGTATATGATTAATATTTTAGATTTATTTATTTATGTTCAGTAGTGGTTGTAGTGTATGATGGTGACAATAGAGAGGATAATTATTTTGTGAACCAAAGGCTTTCATTTTGTGGCGATAAGGTTAACGTAAGGTCAAGAAACTTGAGGATTTGCATTTGAATGCTAGTACCTATATATACAAATCAAGATAATTTCTTACGAAAATTGAGTTACATCATGAGAATTCAAGGATGTGTGCATTTGCAAATCTTGACATACTTGTTGTCCTTCTTTTGTGGTATAACAACTGTTGGAATAATTGATTAATCTAAAGTCTTGATTTTTGTTGCTATGTTAAATGAAATTGTGCAAATAACTATGTTAAGTTGAATAATAACCTTTTTATTATGGATGTATCATAGTAAATGGCAGGTGATCAAATTAGCATCACTCTTTGGCTTCGTAGAATCCTTGGTTGTTATTAATGATCGATGGTTGCACTTTGCAGACCACCTTCTTACCGGTGTGACAGTAACTTCACATCCATCAACATGTGCTTTCAGAGACATGCACTGGTTCATATAAGTGTCACACTCGTACATACTTTCTAAGGTAGACGATGTATTGCCACGTCGTTGACTTCATAGTTTAGATGATGGCGAGACACGACCAACATCACAATAGGACAATGCTTGTCTCATGAATAATTTATTTTGTTTTGTATCTATTTTTGTTTTACCATAACTATTTATTTTCATATTTAAAGTGTCTAATGTTATTTAAATGAATGCAGGGTATATTCAAGAGGATCACTGACATCCCACATAACATAATCGACTATGGACATGGAACGTAATTTATAGAGTTGTTAACCTATGTTATCACAAATGAAAAGTTCATTTACACTATACATCCACGTTATTTATGCTAGAGGTGACAAAAAATAGTTCTTAGATAATTTGTTTTATGTACTTAGATTTTGTATTTTTAAATTAAAAAATACATTGCACGATAACTTTTAAATAATAATATATAAAATATTCTCATAGTCCATGACAAATGTGTTATGTGCATAATTTATATGAATATTGTTATTATTTAAAAAATTTCAAAGAATTAATTTTTTATTAAGCATATTACAAAACATAAAAATAGAAAAAAAGAATGCTAATATATTTTAAAATACATCTTTTTATAATTTAGATTGTAAAATACAAATTTCAAAAGGAGACAATTAGAATTTGAGTTTATATGGGTGCAACTTTAAAAGATACAAGTACAAAATGGATAACTTTTTCCTACACCTAATCTATGTGGAATTACTATTTAGCCCTTAATAAAAATAACTCTTGAGCACCCTCTCGTCTCTTCTCTTTTCTTCTACATTTTCTTCATGCACCAAAAATCCTACCCTCCAAAACTCAGCCGTAGAAATGTAAACAATGGTCAATACCTTCTTTCGGTGGTGACGAGCAAGATTAACAAACAGGTGAAGGTGAGGTGAGGGAAAGTGGTAGTATCGTGGTGATGGTTGGAGATGTTGTGGTGGCTATTGAAGATGGACAACTTCTTCCTGCACCTCCATGATTTCTTCGAGCACCTCCATAAAGTTTTAAAATACCAAAATTATCCTTCAGTAAAAAGATAAAAATGAAAATATTGTTTGTCTGCTAGTGAAAAAAGAAGAATTTACTTCGTGTGGTGGGGTGCAACGCTCAAGCTCGAGTGGTGGTGGTCCTTGAAGTGGTGCTGGAGGTGGTGCTTGAGAGGGTGGTTGAGGTGGTGCACGGTGGTAGGTAGCAGCGGTGGTAGGTGGTGTTGGCATTGTCACCATTGGTGAGGTACATTCTCATACTCTAGTAAGTTCTCATTCTCATTCTTTTGCCTTAAATAATCATTTTCGCATTAGTTAACCCGGTGGATCCATAGATCACACAATTCGGTGCCTAAGTAAAACGTTTCGGATTAGATAACTCCTGTGCATACCGGATCGGGAACCTGCCAAAGTCATACTTCCAGATTGTGTAATCTAGTGCCAAATGAACTATGGATTACACAATCCGGAAGTGATTTTAGAACTTTCAATATGCCTTACGTATTACGTAATCCGATACTCATTTTGCTACATGAATTTCAATTACGCATTACACAATTCGGAAGACATTTGGAACATCAAACATGACTTACGTATTACATAATCCGAGAGTCATTTTGCTGTGAAAATTGACTTATGGATTACACAATCCGGAAGTCACTTAAAATGACTTATGGATTACATAATCCATAATTTATTATGTTGTTAAAATTTGACTTATGGATTGTACAATCTGGAAGTCATGTTTAAGTTGTCAATTACAAAATCTTATGCTATTTTTGTTTTGCATACTTATGTGAATTTATGGAAATTATAATAAAATGTAAATTTATGTTTTATGAATGAAGGTGTAAGTATGAAAGAATTAATGAATTTTGTGCATCAACAAGGATTTTTTGAAGGGGACTATGGTATCCATTTTACAACAGATGGGATGATCGACCAGTCTATTGACCCAGTCAACCTATGCAACCAGACCCCACCTTAAGGTACGAGGTCGACCACGTGGCATATGTGGCTGACCGACATAAGATGCTCAAGTCAAAGGTTGACCCGATTAGCAAAGGCTAACCCATGGTTAGGAAACGACCTAATCCAACCCTAATCGCTAAACAACCCCCTAATCCGGCCCAACAGCAAGGGCCCATCAAGGTAATATAAATATCACACATTCCAAGGAAGAAGGTACGTCATTATCAACAGTATTCTGACTAGCCGAATACGATACCCCACTGACTTGAGCGTTGGAGTGCCATCTGCAGGTACCCCACTAGTCTGAGGAGTCGTTCGGTGAGGAAGTTGGAAAGAGGAGCGTTGGACGCAGTTGAACCGACCGAGTAGCATCTGAAGACAATAGTTCTCCCAGTCCCCAAACTAGTTTGAGAACACATTATAATTTGAAGAAGTGATTTTGTAATATTGTTAGAATAACTTTGTGTAAGTGTTTCCTTCGCGAGAAGACTTACTTGAATGGGTCTGTAGGGTTGGTTATGGACTTGGTTTTGTTATTGTCATTATTAGGTCTGACATAGCAAATGGTAAGCAAGGGAGAAAGACATATGTCTTGTTAGGCTGTGAAAGGGGGGTAGTTACATAAAGTATAAGAATGGTTTGGAGGTTAGTGTAACTGGTACTCGAAAATGTGAATGTCCCTTTAAATTGCGAGGTAAACCTGTTATAAAGGGTCAAGGTTAGGTACTTAAGGTAATATGTGGTACTCATAATCATGATTTGTATGATACATTAGTTGGTCATCCATATGTAGGTAGATTAAAAACGAATGAACATTCAATGCTTGTTGATATGACTAAAAGCATGGTTAAGCCATGTAACATTCTACGTACTTTGAAGAAGAATAATGAGGATAATATGACAACAATAAAGCAAATATACAATGCAAGATACTCGTACAAGAGATCAGTTAGAGGACCAAGAACTGAATTACAACAATTAATGATGTTGTTAGACCGTGACAACTATCTTCACTGGAGTACGTGTCATGAGTCTTCAAATATTGTTAGTGATATTTTTTGGACTCATCCTGATGCTGTGAAACTCTTGAATGCATTTAACATTGTATTCTTAATGGATACAACTTACAAAACAAACAAATATCGACTGCCTTTGCTTGAGATTGTTGGTGTAACTTGTACAGGTTTGTCCTTTTCTGTTGGTTTTGCATTCTTATCTAGCGAGAAAGAAAAGAACTTCATATGGGCACTACAAAAATTTAGAGGGTCACTTTTGACATTGCATGTGGGGCCTGAAGTCATTGTTTGTGATAGAGATCTTGTTTTGATGAATGCCATCAATATTGTGTTTCCTAAAACAAGAAATCTTCTTTGTCGGTTTCACATCAATAAGAATGTTAAAGCAAAGTGTAAAATGTTGGTAGATTCTGTCGAGGCTTGGGAAGTTGTGATGGATTCATGGAAGACTATCATTGACTGTACAAAGATTGCTAAATTTGATGAGTTTGTGAAAAATTTTGAAACTATTTGTTCACTGTGACCATTACCTCTTAAATATGTGAAGAACACCTGGATTATTCCGCACAAAGAAAAGTTTGTCAAGTGCTGGACAAATTTGTTAATGCATTTGGGAAATACAACATCAAACAGGTATATGAATGCCTTTACTTTGTTTAGAACTTGTATAACGTGTAATTATTTTATTATGCTTTATACTTATACAGGGTTGAATCAGCTCATTGGTCTTTGAAACGAATATTAGAAAATAACATAGGAGACTTGTGCTCGTGTTGGGATGCTATCAAGCATGTTATTATACTTCAACATAACGAGATCTAGGCATCATTTCAAATGAGTCTACATGTGATAGGACACACATTCAATGTGCAATTGTATAAAATGTTGGTTGGCTCTAAACATGCTTTTATTCTCATTGCTGAAGAGATTGATTGGGTTAATGATGTGGGGTTTGATAGTACGATGTGGATGTGTACTTAGACAGACTCATGGATTACCATGTGATTGTCAGTTAGCCAAGTATGCTATGAGTGTCACTCCTCTTAATGAAGTTCATGTTATGTGGACGAGACTGAGTTTTTCTGGTTTATTTGAATGTGATTCATCATCTCGGTTGTCAATTCAACAAGAATGGGATCTGATTCTATCCCGGTTCGACGAGGTTGATATTTGTGGCAAAGTGACAATTAAAAACAAGTTGCGTGAAATTGCCTATCCGGACATGACAATATTATGTGCACCACTTAATGTAGTTAAGACAAAAGGATCTCAAAAGAGTCAAGTAAATAAATTCCAGAGGTCTACAAAACGCACCCCTTCATATTTTGAGCATGTAGATTGCATCCATTTTGTAAATGATAGTTCATCATCTTTGAAGACTCGTAAAGGAAAGGATAAGGTGATGACCAACACCAATGCAATTCCCATGCTTGATCAATTTCATCCGAAATGTCACCCTTATATTTTGGATGTAATAGATGTTAAAGCTGATGGACATTGTGGGTTTCGTGCTATTGCCTCATTGTTGGGGATGGGTGAAGAGTCATGACCACTCATCAGAATGGATTTATTCAAAGAAATATCTCAGTGGTGTGAAGAATACACAACATTGTTATGTGGTCATCAACGAGTAGAAGATATCAAGAGGTCCTTACTAGTGGATGAGTTGTCAATGGTAAGTGCATATTCATAAGACTCATGTGCATTGATTAATTGAACTTGTATGCAATCTAATTTCATTATTGCATTTTGCAGGCTAGTGTTGGAAAATGGATGACAATACTGGATATGGGATACTTAATAGCAAGCAAATACAATATTATCTTAGTTTGTTTGTCATTGAAACAAAATATTACTATTTTTCCATTGCATACTGCACCCCCTACCGATGCTAGTCTACACTGATTACTATGTATTGGTCATGCGTATGATTCACACTTTGTGAAGGTAAGGTTATTACTCAACACATTTTTTATATTCCTTTGTTTGCTAATTTCCATTTGTGGTGCAGGTAAAATTGCTTGATGATTGTCCCATACCTACCGCTGACATTTTATGGTGTACACATTGTTACTCAGAGGCAAGGTTATGGTCATCATATTACATTTCTCAAATGCAATCTTTTACCCAAATAATCAGTATTAGCCTGACATATGTGAACCTTGGAGACGATTGATGTAAACATAATTTATTATGTGGGTTTCTGATGCATAATTTATTACTTAAGTTCTGATTCATAATTTATTACTTCAATTCCGATTCATAATTTATTCGCATTTATGTCAGATAAAAATAAAATAACAAACACTATAACATAAATTAATTAAACCATATTGTACACATACAAAGTTACTATCATTACAATCATGTAATAAAAAAACTATCAACGACGTCCACAAACATTACGTGATCGTCTCGTGTAGACTGCCCCGTCATCTGTCACACTCCGGGCTAACTGTAGCGCTGCCTCCGTACTCTCATATGCGTCAGTGCCTTCAGTGACCTGACGACAATCTATCATGCGCTTGAGGATACTGACAATGCGCCTAAATATACCATGTACCAATTTCAAAATAAATTAAACTTGTCAAATATATTGTTTAATCACATAACAATAAAAAAAACTTACCGTCTGTGCACCCTCATCTTGAGACGAATGACCTGCCTGCTCAGCATTTGGACTACGAAGGCGACGATGTGGTACAACACTGGGTCGATCTCCAAGTTCACCTCTGCGAATGTATGGGTGTGATACCGTCCTAAACCAAGACATGTACTCAGGAACACATGCAGATGGACTAGAAGCAACTCTCAAACCTGTCACCACGTGGTGATCAAACTGCAACCACCTTTGATCAATGACATGTGCACCAGGAACCTCAGCCGCCATCGGTGATGGTGGAATGCTCTGCTCGTACCCAAATTGGCGCAAGACACGCTCGGGCATATGTCTCTGTGATAAGTTGCCCAATCGCAAGTGACCCGAGAATAAATAAATGGTCTCAAATGGTCTGCTCAATCTATGGTCCTCATACGGAGTCCAGAAGATGTCATCATGTGTGACCCCATCCAACTGCACCCGCACATCACCAACTGCGCAATTCCGATGGGCAACAATATACCGTGCTGCCCGCGGGTGTACCTCGTCATATGAGGGATTAATATCCCTTCTTCCCATGTCTGAAAAGTGCTCATAAATCCATGCCTACGTAATTCAATCATATTAATTATAAAATATTTAATACAAAACATTATGGAATGTAACATGTGATTGCTAATTATTTGTATGGTTTCATACCTGAACCAGTGTCGCATAACTGGCCAACTGCTTCATGTTAAAATAAGATGCATCCCCCAACTGCTCATATAGATATGTAAGTGTTGCTGCTCCCCATGCATATTCATGACACATATATAGATTGCTGAATAACAATAAGTACGATATAGATACAGAGGTGACACTTTTATATGCAAAAATAGTGCATCCAAGCAGATGCAACAAGTAAGCCCTGAAAGCACACTCTCAAGCCTCCTGAGCGCAACATTCTTCATATATATCTCGAAGCCAACTCAATCGTACTTGGACGCCTCGACACTGCCTCATCTCAACCTTCCCCCGATCCTCATCCACCCCTAGTAACTCAGCTAAAATGTTGCAGCTCCATTGTACTCTAAGGGCACAAATGTTGGGAATTGACCCAAAATGGGGAGGTGTAAAAGAGATAACACATCATCAAGTGTGATGGTCATCTCACCTACGGGAAGGTGGAAGGAGTTTGTCTCCTGATGTCACCTTTCGACAAAGGCTGAAATCAATCCTTTGTCACCCACTTCATAACTTATATTGCACAAACTAAACAATCCAGAATTTTGTACTAGCTCAATATTAGCATGAGGCATCCCAAATTTACGTAATTTCCTACCGTGAGATACCAATTTAAGTTCTCCCTGATCCTAATATTAATTTTGTATATATTAAATATAATTAAATAAATTTAAACAATAATTAATAAAGATAATTTAAATGAAGGTTTTTTTGTTCTTACCTCACCCTCCCAAAGCTTAACGGCAACATGGTCAGCAAAATTTGTTAGAAAGCACGGCTTTAAACTAAAGGGGGGGTGAATGGTTTAAAAAGGGTTTTCGCAAACTTTTAAGCCAATAATGAAATTACTTCGAGAAACACTTGAAACAGAATTCAGTTTGCCAAAACACAAAGTAAATAAGCACAAAACCAAAAAAACAATCGGTTGTTTCGCAGAAACAATTGGTTGTTTATGTTGAAGATGGTTGCTGCCCCTTCAAGACATGCGTTTGATGAAGACTTTTATGTACAATTCATGTATATTTCCTTTTGCTTTAAGAATATCTTAGGTAGTGTTTGGATGTTGTTTAAGAGTAGGCTTTTTGCTGGGTAACTCACCTCTTAACCCCTGACCATGTGATAAGAGCAAGCACAAAGTTTCTTAAACTGTTTTTCACATGTTTTACAAAAAAAAAAAAACACGTTTACTACATAAAAATAAATATGTTCTTTTCTAAATAAACAGATTCATTTTTAAACTGATGCCTTGGCTAAGTCTTGTGAAAATTAGATTTTGTGCATCAAGTATTTTGACTAAGTCTTCTACCTTTCAAAACGACTGTGTTCTAATAGTTAAGTTTTTTCTGTTATCGTTTTGAAAAATAAATCTGTTCATCTGTAAATGAATAGATTCTTTTTTACTCTGGTGCCATGACTTTCTTAAACGGTTTTCAGTTTTCCCAGCACCAGAATGGCTGACTAAGTCTCCTAACATAACAAATTCTCTAACTGTTTTTGAAAATAAATTTGTTCATTTTATTTTCAATCTGTTCTTTTTATAACAGCTTTAACTGTTTTTCAAAAATCTGTTATAAGTTGGTTTTCTATAAAAGGAAAACTTGTTTATGAGTTTAAACATCGATCATACAATTGTGAAAACAAGTTTTGCATAAGAGAATTAAGGATTTACAAAGAATAAGCATTTGTTCTTGAAAGATTTCGAAAATCAAAAGTGTGCTTGTTCTTGTTTGGTTCAAAGCTTGGTGAGAGGTGCTGCTACAGTTTTAGCGATCTGTTTTACTGGTTTAAGGTAGATTTCTGCATCCTCAATCAGGTGTAGTCGTTTCACATTTCTTTTCCTGTAAAAATGTGGTTGTAAACTCTTCTTGATAGAGTTTCTTGAAGAGTGTGTATGCTGAAATAGGTTTTTCAGCAAGTGTACGTAAGTTCTTGTAGGGTTCAAGAACAGTGGGATTTGTGTTTGTTTGAATTGTGTTTTAGTGAATTTCACCTTGGTTTAGGTGAAGACTGGATGTAACTCAGTTGAGTGAACCAGTATAATTGCCTTGTGTTCATTCTCCCTTAATCTCTGCACTTAAATTTCGGCATATCTATTAAATTGTCAAGAAATAAATCTGTTCAATTAATAATAAATATGTTCTTTCTGGGCTTGTTTCATATTGTTCTTAATTTCTGGAAAAGTTGTTTGATTATGAAAAGAACATATATAATCTGTTAAAAGTCACTGGAATAGATTGATTGTGATAGGTTACTCATGTAATTGTCAAGCTATCAATTGAACCTTAATCACTTGCTTAAAATTGAAGCTTGTTGTTTTGTGATTCACAATTTTTTTTCTTCATTACATCAATGTGTGTGTATCTGGAAAATCAATCTCCATAATCTTGTGATTAACTTGATTGTATAAACGTTTTTGAAACACAAACAGTGCCAAAATAAATCTGTTCAATTCCAAATAAATCGATTTATTTTCTGTACACCGTGATAAACACTGATTCTGCGAGAAACTTTTAAAAGGTCAATTCAACCCCCCCCCCCTCCTCTCTTGAACTTTGACACTATTAAACCCAACAGTTTATACCAGTTCACAAATAGAAAAACTGAATTTAAAGAAATTAAGGATAGAAAGAATGCACACAGAGATTTATACTGGTTCACTCTTAATCCAGAGCTACATTCAGTCTTCCCAGAAACCACTGGGGAATCCACTAAGCAATCAACCCTAGATTACTTACAACACAACCAAAGAAGTGACCTTGATCCCTTCAAGACACACACTTCCTTTGGTCCAGCACAACACCATTAAGAATGTTGATCTTTATCCCCTCAAGAACACACAACAATTCTCAGCTATACACACAAAGTTTCTTTCAAAGTACAAAAAATTACACTTGTTACAGAAAAGATTTGAAATCAATACAAGATGAAAATCCTATCTCACACTCTTTGATCAATGCAATCTCTAAGCAATTCTCAACTTTTTCAAAAGCTCAATCTATTGAAAAACTTAAATCTGTTTTTCTGTATTAAAACAAAGTTGTTCGTTGCATAATCTTAACAAACTATTAATTGCATTTAAAGATTGGTTAAAGCATTAAAAACTGAAGCGTAAACAGTTGTAAAATCATTTAATGCTCAGTCAAAACACAAAACAGTTTTATGTTATGGTCCCAAAACAAACAATCGGTTGTTTCCACGAATCAATCAGTTGTTTTGGTTTGACATCAAGTTAACCATTAAAAACAGTTTTCAACCTTTCTAAAAACACCTAACTATAAAACAATCGGTTGTTTCGACAAAACAACATGTTGTTTTTCACTTAGTTTGAAAAACACTTTTCAATTAAAAGGTTTGAGAATGCTTATGCTTTGGATTCAATCAAGAGTGGATTTATACAATTAATCTACCCCAGATCCTATCTAAAGACAACTCAACAACAACAAGCACATCCTGCCTTTCATCAACCTTCAAAGGGATTGGATTCTTTAAAGCTTGAACACACTTGATTCAACAAAATTTACTAGTAAAGACATATCAGAAGGTCCTCCAGGAAACCCTTCTCTCTGGTCTACTTGGTCATCATTCTGTAATCCTTGTTCATTGTCATTATCAATATGAACATCATCACCAATCCTTTCCTCAACACCACCTCGGTCTCTTCTACGGACGGATGTCGTCGGTCTTCTGCGATCATGATCTTGAGATCCACCACCTCTAGTTTTAGCCATATCTATCCACAACACTATTTGAATTTCAATTATTTACAAATAATAAATAATATAATCATGAATTTGTGTACATAATATAAAATTTAAAAAAGTTTTTACCAAGTGGGTTGGAAACTAACTACATAACAAAAACGCAAAATCACAAAAATGCAAACTTTGTAAGAACACTACCGGATTACATAATCCGAAACACTAAGCACACAATGTAAACCTAAACCGGATTATATAATCCGGAATTACTAAAATACCTAAACTAGATTACCTAATTCAGAATTACTTAAATAACCTAAACCAGATTAGGTAATCCAGTATTACTTTACATTCTCAACTGTACCGGATTACATAATCTGGTGTCTATTACGAAAAAATGCAGGTTTTAAACGGATTACACAGTGAGTACCGAGTTATACAGTGAGTACCAGATTACACAGCGGTACAAACGAATTACAATACCGGATTACACAGCAGCACAAACTCAGGTTTCAAAAGCAATGCAAAATCAAGAAAATTAAACTTACTAACCTGTGAAGAGGGCACTGTGGATGTGTGAGTGATAGAGAATGTGGGGTTTAGAGAAATTTGAGAGATGAAGAGAAAGAAACCTTGGAATGGGAGGGGTGGTGCGGCGCCGTTGGAAGGTAACAGAAAGAAGAGGCACAGTGAAGGTTAAAGGAAAATTTAGGTTAAAGGTTAAAAATATATTAAAATATTATTTTAATTTTTTAATATTTGTACTGAAAGATATATTAGCAAATGTGCTTTTAGTATGGGGATGGGAGAAGAAATCATGGAGACTTGAAGATGTCGTGGTGACTGTTGGAGGTTGTGGAGGGTTGCATACAAGTTCGCTTCCAATTTTTAAAAAATTCTAAATTACATAATTTGAAAGCTAAATAGCTTTCAAATTACAAAATCTGAAATATATTTAAAGAAAAAAATATTTTAGATTGTATAATTTATGTTTTCTGGATTTTAAAATAAATTATGAATTATATTTAGAAGCTAATTATAATTTTTTTTAAATTATATAATCTAAAATATAAATTATATTTTAATTTTTTTTTTCTAAAAAACTATTTTTGAAATACCAAAATTTATAGGATCACACAAAAGAAGAACGGATGGAGATGCAGAAAATGTATGGAGATAAAAGTCCACAAATATTTGATTAATAGGCTCAAGTATGAGCTGAAATCAAGGTAAGAACAAGGCAAGGCTAAAAGACTTCATAGTCGGTACCTTATAACTTTTTTGTTTCGTTTTCTATTAGAACGATCGTTACAGATTTGTCGTGGAGAAACACCATAGCCATAACCATGGTGTTTATTGCATCACCCAACCACAAAACCCTAGCCATAGACGTAAACCCTAACACCACCACTCTCCTTCACCTAAAACTTGCAATCCAACAAACCCTAACCCTTCCAATTTCTCAACAGCGCCTATTCCTCTCTCAGAGTCATCGATTAGCCGCCGCTAACGACGACGACAACGATTCGGTTCTCATCTCCGATCTCGGCGTTGGACCCTACTCAACCCTAACCCTTCACGTCCCCCTCCTCGGCGGTACCAATCCTCCGGCGGTCCCCAAACCACGCTTTGATTTGCTCAACCTCAAGCCCCCTCCCAACTATGTCGCCGGACTTGGTCGTGGTGCCACCGGTTTCACCACTCGTTCCGATATTGGTCCCGCAAGGGCCGCCCCTGACCTCCCCGATCGCTCTGCCACCACCATTGGCGGCACCAGCGGCGCCGGGCGGGGGCGAGGGAAGCCCGGCGAGGAGGAGGATGACGACGAGGGCGAGGACAAAGGCTACGACGAGAATCAGAAGTTCGATGAGTTTGAAGGGAACGATGTCGGATTATTCGCCTCTGCGGAATACGATGAAGATGACAAAGAAGCCGACGCGGTTTGGGAAGCCATTGATAAGAGGATGGATTCACGGAGGAAGGATAGGAGGGAGGCCAGGTTGAAGCAGGAGATTGAGAAATATCGTGCCTCAAACCCTAAGATCACGGAGCAGTTCGCTGATTTGAAGAGGAAGCTGTATACTCTTTCTTCGGATGATTGGCAGAGTCTTGAGAAGTTCGAGAGTGGGGGTTATTCGTCCAGGAACAAGAAGAAGAGATTTGAGAGTTTTGTGCCTGTGCCTGATACTCTTCTTGAGAAGGCAAGGCAGGAACAAGAGCATGTGACAGCGTTGGATCCTAAGAGTAGGGCTGCTAATGGAACGGAGACTCCATGGGCACAAACCCCAGTTACTGATTTGACTGCTGTGGGTGAGGGTAGAGGTACTGTGTTATCTTTGAAATTGGATAGGTTATCAGATTCGGTTTCTGGGATGACGAATGTGGACCCCAAAGGGTATTTGACCGTGCTTAACAGTATGAAGATTACTAGTGATGCTGAAATTTCGGATTTCAAGAAGGCTAGGTTGCTGCTTAAGAGTGTTACTCAGACGAATCCGAAGCACCCTCCAGGTTGGATTGCTGCTGCAAGGCTGGAGGAGTTGGCAGGGAAGCTTCAGGCGGCTAGGCAGTTGATACAGAAAGGGTGTGAGGAGTGTCCCAAGAACGAGGACGTGTGGCTTGAGGCTTGTAGGCTGGCTAATCCGGATGAGGCAAAGGCGGTGATTGCAAGGGGTGTTAAATCGATTCCCAATTCGGTGAAGTTGTGGATGCAGGCTGCGAAGTTGGAGCATGATGACGCGAATAGGAGTAGGGTTTTGAGGAAGGGATTGGAGCACATTCCTGATTCGGTTAGGCTGTGGAAGGCCGTTGTGGAGCTTGCTAATGAAGAGGATGCTAGGCTTTTGCTTCACAGGGCCGTGGAGTGTTGTCCCTTGCATGTTGAACTGTGGCTTGCGCTTGCGAGGTTGGAGACTTATGACAATGCTAAGAAGGTTCTTAATAGGGCGAGGGAGAGGCTACCCAAGGAGCCAGCTATATGGATAACAGCTGCGAAGTTGGAAGAAGCTAATGGCAATACTTCTATGGTTGGGAAGATCATTGAAAGGGGTATACGGGCTTTGCAGAGAGAAGGTTTGGTGATTGATAGGGAAGCTTGGATGAAGGAAGCAGAGGCGGCAGAGCGAGCTGGGTCAGTTGTAACTTGCCAAGCAATAGTCCATAACACTATTGGGATTGGAGTTGAAGAAGAAGATAGGAAGAGGACATGGGTTGCTGATGCAGAGGAATGCAAGAAAAGGGGTTCTATTGAGACTGCTAGAGCTATATATGCACATGCTTTGACTGTCTTCTTAACTAAGAAAAGCATATGGCTCAAAGCAGCACAGCTGGAAAAGAGTCATGGTACCAGGGAATCTCTGGATGCATTACTTCGTAAAGCTGTCACGTACAGACCACAGGCTGAAGTTCTTTGGCTTATGGGTGCCAAAGAGAAGTGGCTTGCTGGAGATGTGCCGGCAGCTCGTGCTATCCTCCAAGAAGCTTATGCTGCCATTCCCAATTCTGAGGAAATATGGCTTGCTGCTTTCAAGTTAGAATTTGAAAACCATGAACCTGAGAGAGCTAGGATGTTGTTGGCCAAAGCTAGAGAGAGAGGAGGTACAGAAAGAGTCTGGATGAAATCAGCTATTGTGGAGAGAGAACTGGGGAACATTGAAGAGGAGAGGAGATTGTTAGACGAAGGTCTGAAGCAATTCCCTTCATTCTTTAAATTGTGGCTGATGCTTGGCCAACTAGAGGAACAACTTGCAGAGAATGCGAAGCGACTTGATCAGACTGAGAAGCGGCTTGATCACATGAGGGAAGCAAAGAAGGTCTATGAATCTGGACTGAAAAGCTGTCCTAATTCTGTGCCTCTTTGGCTATCTCTTGCTAATCTTGAAGAGGAGATGAATGGACTGAGTAAAGCTCGTGCAGTTCTCACAATGGCTAGAAAGAAGAATCCTCAAAACCCTGAACTCTGGCTAGCTGCTGTTAGAGCGGAATTGAAGCACGGATATAAGAAAGAAGCTGATATTTTGATGGCAAAAGCGTTGCAGGAGTGTCCTAACAGTGGTATTCTGTGGGCAGCATCAATTGAGATGGTTCCACGTCCGCAGCGTAAAACCAAGAGTGTGGATGCTATCAAGAAATGCGACCATGATCCCCATGTTATTGCTGCTGTTGCCAAATTATTCTGGCATGATAGGAAGGTGGACAAAGCTAGGACTTGGCTGAATCGGGCTGTGACGCTTGCTCCTGACATTGGGGATTTCTGGGCATTGTGCTACAAATTTGAACTGCAACATGGAACTGAGGAGAACCAGAAGGATGTGTTGAAGAGGTGTATTGCTGCTGAACCAAAACATGGAGAGAAATGGCAAGCAATCTCAAAGGCAGTTGAGAACTCTCATCAACCAACAGAATCCATCTTGAAGAAAGTAGTTGTTGCACTTGGGAAGGAAGAGAATGCCGCTGAGAATAACAAACATTGATTTGCCAAGCTTGTAGCATCATCACATGTATACTTGAGCTGTGCCATAAATGGTTAGTTTGTAAGAGAAATTTGAATATTCAGCAATAGTTTATACTTGAATATGTCTAATGTAGAATATTGAAGGAACTTATCCATGTTCTTCTTTCCTTTGATTTTGTTTTTCTTTCATGTGTAACTCTGTATTTTTGCATTCTGCTGTCATCTACCCATTCTCTGATTTCTAGTTTATTTTTCTTGTGCATCATAGAATCTCCTTCTTGACCTGTCCTATCAATCTAGAAAATCTGTTATTTTGTCCAGTTTCTGTTGAGTGTTCTGTTGACATGCTTACAAGCAAACCACTTTAGCGGTATTTGAATACACAAAAGTAAACCTCAGGGTACTTGGGTACATAAACGAACCTCAAAGCAAGTTATGTAGAGTCATTTTTCATTTTAGTTTTCTGATACTTATTTCATGAAGTTCATTATTTGTTTGTTATAATTTTGCTGTAATGAAATAGCCATTCTGACAAAAAAGATAACCTGAGCCCTCTTGTATATTTTGCTTTATCGGAATTTTGTATAAACTCTCTGAAATACAACGTTGATGATTAAGTGCGCTATCGTGAGTGACCCTGTGCTGCTATATTGTCTGCTCAAGTAATGACTTTTAATTTCAACATTATGATTTTCTCAACCCTTCCATTTGGTTTCCTTTTAGTGTGTTTGCTACATGCTAAATTTTGGACCTCTAGCTTTTCCGTAGTGGAAATCTGTTATTTTCTGAGCAGCTACATCTGTTGCCGAAACCTTGCAGCAACGGAGAACCAAGTTTCATAGTAACCATGCTCCTCTATAACAAGTTTCATGGTCCGAACTGTGCAGCGGTTCAAGTATATCGCGACAAACTGACTTAGGTAATCAGATTAGGACTGATAAACAATTTCTGCGGATAGGTAGAAGCTCAACGTGATATAGGATGAGACATTAGGCAAACCAAGTAAGTCGGCATTAAGGAAAAGGGATTCTCTCAAAGTCTAGCTGTTTGACTTGTTTAGTCACTGTCGCAGGTCATCAATGTGATGTATTAATGTTGACGAGAGAGCAAATACCATTTGTAAACAAAATTACTGATTAACCATTGGTAGTCTAGGATTGGTTCTGTCAATCCTGATAGTTTAACATAGTGAAATTAACGGACTAGAACATCTGAAACTATATGGAACCTACAATGCAAATCTGAAGCCAGATTGTTCATATAGTGATGCATAGGTTGCCAATTCTTCCCCAGAGAACCATACTGGTTGGGGCGTAGATGGGTTATACAAGTCCATGATTTCCTCATTATTACCCCGCTAATGGTCTAATGGTATCTCACTTCCAGAAAACAGTGTGTAGATGTTCCTTATAACTGACCTAACATCAAAGCGGCCAAAATTTACTACTGCCCTCCCAGGCTCCTGATCCATTAGTTCATTATTGACAGGGAGGGAGATGAAAATGATGGCAGAGAATTATCACCTGCCACTTAATAACATAGGATCCTTTTGGAAGGTTCTGAATATCAGAGGGACCCAGAAGCATGAAAGGAACGCCTAAGGTTAGCAACTATGTCTGGATGGAGAGAAGCTACAATATAACATAGGCTCGAATGACACCGAAGTCCTAACCAACAAGCACAGGCTGATACAGACAAATTTTTAATTACATGCAAATTAGCTTAGGTTTTCACTTGAATAAAAGAGCATTGTCTTTCCCATTTGCATTTGATATATAACCACAAAAGTATAGGAGATAAACCTGTCCTTGGTTTCAGTTTTCTACCTTGCTCTCTGTACTAAGGGCGGCTTAAATTAAATTTGAGCTAAAGTTCATAATGGAAATTTAGTTTCAGAATTGTATATTGTGTTATTTTTATTCTGTATATCATAAAACTGTGCAGTTTTAGAGATATTACTTTTGTATTGTGTAGCACATGTTGCATACCTTGCTAACTATTGCTTAATGAATCTAGAAGACCCACGACATAATCAACAAGGTCAAGTAAGTTTGCCTTTTCTGCCTCCGCTGGATGCTCAGAAACTCCATAACCTCTGAAATCAAAGGCAATAGCCCGGTAGCCTGCATTTGCTGCAGCAATGATCTGGTGCCTCCATGTATACCGTATTCTTGGAATCCATGTAAGAAAATCACTAAAAGTGAGGTTTAACATGGAGCTTCACTCCCTTCACTTTTACGTGACTGTGCTGGATGCTCTCCATCTTATCAGGTGTTAGGATCCAGGTCTTTCACCGCAGAGTGTGGAAAAGGGCGTGGAGTTTATATGGGGAGAAAATGTTATCGGACAAAAGAAGAACCTTAATATGTCTGAAATTGAATATTGAGATACGATTTTTGAGTGCCAATTTTTGTTTCAATAGATATTCTTTTATGGCACATGATAAGTATACAAAGAACTGATGTTCATGTAATATATGTTTATTATAAACTTGCAGATTAATTGATTGAACTTTCTGGTTTTTACGATTGCTATGTCTTCAAGGCTAACTTGAAAACATGGATACAACCAGGGATACAGATTACATGAATTTGACACGACACAATTTAATTAATAAATACAAAACACAAGTTAAGAATACAACAGATAAAACTAGTATAAATTTGAAAAGTATTAAAATTTTAAATCACTAGAAAGAATTAATGTTTTTCAATAGAGTTATTACAAATTAATAAAAATTCTAAATTTATCTAATTACTATGCTATTATACAAATCAATGCTGGTATACCTTTTTTGTAAATTTAAGTAAAAACTTGTAAAAATATAATTAAACATTTAAAGCATTCTTGCAACGTCCATCACGTATACATATTCAACTTTGTTATGACATATTACTATGATTTAGAAGTGAGTTTCGTGAGATTGAATCCAATACGTTAAAAGAATTTCCATCTCAATCACATTCATTCAAATAATATATAATGATAGTTTGGAACTGAATTGGTCAAAATTCTCTTTCCATGTTAACAAAAAAAAAACATTAATGGTTGTACAACTAAGAAAGCATAGTCAGAATGTAATTTCTTTTCATATTATCTTCTGCCCCTTACTGATAGATCCCAAATCTGTGGTTGTAGAAAGATCATCCATGGAAGCAAAGGTCCTCCCCAGAATTTAACATACAGGATAGACATGCATAAGTAGTGCAATTTGTGTATCCTTGGCATGACTCCGCACAACCTCTTCAAATCATCGTACATTCATATGAAACATTAGCTAATAAATTATTTTGTCAAAATTGTTTTGTTCTGCACAAGCTGTTCAACTTCAACATCTGCTAACTCCATTTCACCTCCTTGCCTCTCATGTTCATTCTTAAACATGAGCTCTATCTGCTCCAATGACTTCCCTTTGGTCTCAGGAACTAGCATGTACACAAAGACAATGGCAAGAGAAGAAATAGCAGCAAACACAAAGAATGCTCCAGCCACTGTAATTGCACGCGAAACAGAAAGGAAAGACATGGCCACAAGGCCACTACACACCCTATTGCCCACAGCCCCAAGTGAAGATGCTTGAGCACGTAGCCTTAAAGGGAAAATTTCAGATGTCAAAACCCAACACACAGGGCCTAATCCAACAGAAAAGAAAGCCACATTCCCACAAACAAGTAGAATTGCCAATGCAATTACAAATGATCCTTGTGGAAACAAAGAAAGACTAGCCCCTATGCTAAACAAACAAATTGTCATTCCAATTGTGCTTACGAAGAGTAGTGGCCTCCTACCTTTTTTGTCAACGAGAAAGATTGCTACCAATATAAAAAGTGTCTTTGTCACACCTACAGCAACAGTAGCAGCTAGGAGTTTTGCATTATCCTCAATCCCAGCTGCTTTGAAAATCTCAGGACTGTAATACACAGTTGCATCAATTCCAGAAATCTGTTGAAAACATTGAATCCCAATTCCTGTGATCATCATTCGGCGAAGAGAAGGAGAAGGAAACAACAGTTCATACCACACAGGTTTCTGTTCATACTCCTCACAATTGGCCAAACCAGCAGCCTGCTGTATTTCTGCCAGCCTCTCCTCCACTTCACTATCACTGTCATTTGTTTTCAGAAGCACTGATCTTGCTTCTTCAATCCGGTTCTGCATTACCAACCACCTTGGTGACTCGGGAATGATGAAAAGAGCAAACCCAATGAAAACTGAGGGCAAAATCCCCACAGCAAGCATTATCCTCCAGTTTATGTGTGCTGAAAAGCCTGAAAAAGCATAATTTGATACATAACCAAGCAAAATTCCTAGATTGATGAAAATCTCTGGGAAGGTAGTGAGAAAGCCTCTGCTGGTGTTTGGTGATATCTCTGCAATATATATAGGGGCAATCAAGCCTCCAAATCCTATTCCAACGCCAGCAAAAAGTCTTCCAATCATTAGTATTGAAAATGAAGGAGCAAGAGTCATTATTAGTGAACCCATTTGAAAAATCACTGCAGCTATGGCCATTGTCCATTTCCTACCAATAATATCTGAAGTTCTTCCACCACCTAAACTTCCAAGCAGAGAAACAATGCTCAATATACCAACTAAAAATTCCTCCTTCACCTCAGATATCTTCAGATCTTCTTTTATAAATATAACTGCTCCACTCATCACACCCACATCTGACAGTTGACGAGAGTAATTCATGTAAACGTTTACCAACAAATATTCATCTACGGCAAATTTACTGTTATTTAATCGTAAATTGCCATGTACAATAAATTTGTTAATGTTTATAATATATATCTCAAGAAAATAATACTAATGGTTTTCTGAATGATGGATAGTGTAAAAGAACTAACATTTTTTATTTGGTTATCGTTTTAAAACAGAACCAAAAATCAGTACCCTCAAGTCCAAAGTTGAAAATGTTGGAAGTTCTTTCATGAATCACAAAAAAAAGTAAGAGACTAAGCGAATCAAGCATACCATAGCCGAGAAGGACATTGTTGAGAGAAGCAAAGGTGGCACAAGCTATAACATATTTCCTGGTACTTTTCCTCCTTGCTTCCTGTTGCAAAACATCATCGTCTCCCTCTGGAAGCTCGGAGTGCATCCTCTTGTACTCGTTCTTTGATCCCAAAGCAATTCCAGACAACCCCACTTCCCTATTCCCATGTTGTTGGAACCCCATACTATCTCCTGTTTCTTTGCTACTTGCAGAAACCTGAAATTGTGGTTGGATCTGACTTATGAGACTACCAAAACCATGGCATGAACAAGGAGATTGACCTTACGGTATACAGGGACAAGAAACGAGAACCAAGTGGGGGCACTTTTGTGTCATGAAAGAAAAAAACAACCCCACTTCCTAATACCATATTTTATTTGCTTCCATGTGTTACCTTCACTTTTATCAAAGTTTAAATGGTGCTTTCAATGCAACATCTTAAAATCATTAACAACGATGACCAATTAAAGGCCATAAACTACATCAACATGCTATATTGAATTGTTGTTAAATATAATATAGTATTCATAATTGAATTATTTGAAGAAAAAAAAGATACAACAACAGAAGTTGTAGTGAGTTAGACAGAGAGCATGATGTATAAAAAAGGATGAGAATTCTCATCTCATTTTGCAGGATTTTTGTTAGATCTACATTAAAATTGAAAAAATAGTACCAAAATTAGGATCAATGTTCATCACTCTTACTTTTTTTATTAAATATTCAAATTGGTCCCATGAAAGATTGAAGAGTTAGCTAATAAGTTCCCCCAATGAATTTTTTATGTAAATGGGACTTTGAAAATTCACTGCCTTGCATATAAGCCATTTCATTAGTGGAAGTCCACCTCAGTAGTTAAGTGTTATGTAGATATGTTCTTCACTGACATTATGTTATATTAGGGCTTAAACGTCCTTGTTGAAGATTTTAAAAATTAAATGTTACTTTCTCAATCTTTGTTTTTCTTTCAGTTTTTAGAGTTTCGTCTTCTTTTCCATTATAGAAGAAGTTGTTTACTCTAATGAAGCTTTTTATAATTCATAGTTAGGATTTGTAATTGTTCTAAAAGTTACTCCAATATTTATTATTTCTAGTTTTGTGTTATCTTCCACTTATTATTTAATGTTATTAGTTACCCTAATTTGATTCTATAACAGAATCAGAATTTGTGTAGTATGCATAGTGATAGTAAAAAGTCTAATATTTGGATCTGTGATAGCATTATGGGTAATTCGGATGGGATTAATAATTCTTTATGTTATTTTAGTAGAAAATTGGAATACATGAACTTTAATAGTTGGAGATGCTATTGTGTTAATAGGTTTGTGACGAGGGTATAAAAACATTAAGAAATATTGAAAGAAAATGTTTTACATATGTTCTTTTCTAAGAGTATATGATATTTAATGGTTAAAATTTTATATTTTTTTATATCTAAAAATTATAATTATCTATGAATGTTCTATTTTTTAAACTTATCACTTTTTTATTTGAGCAAATATGATATAATGATAATTTATGGAATATAACTCTACCATTGTGAATTTGGGATCAATTCATGTCTAGTAAATGAGGAAGAAGACATCTTGTAATAGAGTCTTATAGAAATATAGTTAACGGCTCGGTAAATAAGTCACTCCTTAGACAATAAGTTTGTCGATCATGAGTCGTCCTTCAGTAATGAGTGTGTTGGTCACAAGACATGTTATCGAAATTTTAGGAGTTTAGAGAAACAATTAAATCTTTGAATTCAAAATCATATTTTTTTTGGTATCTTACATCTCCTACTTTCTAGTACTTAAATTTATCCAACAAACACTAAGAAAATAAATTCCCATCAATATGATATATCTCAAGTTGAGAGAAACACTTGAATTTACTAATTTAAAGTCACTACTTTGAACCTAAACAATTACAAAAGAAAAGAAAAATGAGAGAGAGGAATCATGAGAAAAAAAACATAGAAGAAAATATATAGTTAAATTTTAATTATAATTGATAGTAGATATTACTACTTTGTAACAATTAGATTATGTAATCATGATTGTTTTTAACATGATTTAACAAGTAATATAAAGAATCACAATGAAGAACATATATTTTTAAAATGAAACTATAAAATAGATAATTTTTTTTTGTACTTGTTAGCTTCCAAAACTTATGTGTACAAGTGTGAATATTAAGATTGACATCCAAATTTTATAGAAAATTTGAACCTCGTATCATTGTCCATTTGAATCTCTTGATTATAGAGGAATCTAAAAATTATTTTTTCTTTTTTCTTTCTCTAACCTACTCTAGTGCATTGAATTTAAGTGAGCATTTCTATTAGTTAATTTCATTTTTTTTCTTATTATATAACATTTTACTTCTTCGAAAAGTCATATTAACTTACCACTCTCACAATCGTTGCATTGAAAACTTCAAAGTTGTCAACCTTACACTCATCTTTTGAGTAGAGCCTTAATTGGTTGTTCTTCAACAGAGAAACATTTTTTGTGACAAGCCTCCCTCTGTGGTATAACTAGTTCAACAAGCATTACAAAATCATCAACCACACCATATATTACATTAAATGTGTATTTCCATTTGATCAAGTTTCAATTTCTCACCATTACGATTCTGCATCTCAATCTTCCAAAAGCCAATTTATATATTTACTCATTTATTTAAATCACATGACAAATTAGAAATTGTTTTTTAAATTATTTTGGTTCAGATTATACTAAATTATTTACATTGGCTGTTAGTCGTAATCGCCTAATCAAATCAAATGCATTGACCTGGAATTCGAAATCTGAAAATCTTTCAATTAATAAAGGGCAGTCTTAAATTGGATTTATGATCAATCAAATCAACATGACATTTCATTCACGCAAAGATATCATAACATCTCCTCAAGAATTTTTTTAATAGCTTCATAGAGTATATCGTGCCTTTCAAATTTGTTTGCTGCCTAAAAATTGAGTCACTAAATATACACTTGTGGATTTTTCATGTTGCCTAAGTATTCCATAAAAAAAAATAATTCACGCGAGACTCCGTTTCAACATTTTATAGAATCACTAACCAACAAAAAGTACTTATTAGAAGAAGAAAAGTAAACTAAATTTGCTATATGATTGTATATGGTTACTTCAAAAGAATTGCAACAATTGTTGTAATTTGGCTAAAAGATTGACACCATTATCATTATTACGCTTTTAACATGAAACGAATATGTTTATATATATGAACATGTATAGATGAGAAAGTTGATGGACCACTTGATCCAACTAGTGTTTTTTTTCTTATTTCATTTCGATCCAACTAGTTTTTTTTTTTTCTTACTTCATTTCGATCCAACTAGTTTTATCCACTCTCTTTCAAAGTTAACATGAAAATAAGTGAAGAAACCATACATCAGGTGAAATTTGCTAGATTAATTCCTAACTGCTGTGCTATGGGAGGGGGCATTAGTTAAAATTTTCATTAAATACTATCTAAACTTTTCATTCTATTATTCTTTACCATGTATTAACTCATTTCAGTTAATTTTTACCTTTTCTAATTAACTAAATTTTTTTATCACTACAAGAAAAATCCGTTTTAGCTTCCAACAAAAAGCAGGGGCCATAAAAATGAAGTCACTAGCAAAGGTGAAGTCTACTCAAGTTGGACACAAAAATAAATGTCAAATAGTGTCCACAATGAAAACCTTTAACTCACACTAAAAATTATTAAAATAATAAAAATAAGTTAGCGTCTAAATGGGGAAAGTTGATGCAGTGAAAAAAAAATTAAGTGATAGAATAATATTGAGTCTAGAATGGAGACACAAAGTGAATGCAAGTTAAAAATTATTAAAATAATAATAATAAGTTAGTGTTTAGAATAAGGACACAAAGTAGATGCAATAAAAAAATAAGTTGTAGAGTAATACTGCGTCGAGAATGGAGACACAAAGTGGATGCAAGTTAATATTTTATTACATTTAGCATAGGTCTAGGCGACACTAATATTTGTTTCACAGGTAGTGTTCCCAATGACGACAATTTACTCACATTTGCTTTCTCACATAGTGTCTCCAATGATGACGCTAAGTTTAATTATTGTTGGAGATCCCACATCGACTAGAGATTAGGACATTTCATAGTATATAAGTGAGTGCAAACCTCATCTTATAAGATGATTTTATGAGGTTGAGTTAGACTTAAAGTCCACTTCTTAATATGGTATCAGAGCCATTTCGAGTCTATCCTAGTGATTGTTTGTTGGGCTTATCAGGTCACTTGCTATCGGTCTGTTATCGGACCACCCATAATATATTGTTCCACACAAGAGTTGGCCGTCTTGACATGAGCAGGTGTGTTGGAGATCTCACATCGACTAGAGATTAGGACATTTCATAGTATATAACTGGGTATAAATTTCACCTTATAAGCCGGTTTTATGAGGTTGAGTTAGACTTAAAGTCCACTTCTTAATAATTATTTAATTATATATCTATTTTAGTGTCCCCTAAACCCACGCTATAGTTAAATAATATATTTTTCTTTATGTAGGCTTAGCCAACACTACCTTGTAAATTTGTGTTCCATTGAAGGCAATCTCTAATGCATAGCCACAAAAAATTAACTTCCATTTCTATTGGGACGCTAAGCCCACACTAGGCTCATGTAGTGTCTCTCTTTTGCTCTTTGCATCACTCTTTTGGGGACTCTCCCATCATTATTTCTTGTAGTGTATATTTAAGATTAAAAACAATATTTAGTAAATAAATACTTTGAACAGTTTTTAACGTGTTCTGAAATATTAATTTTAATAGTATTTTATTTAAATTTCAACTTATAACTATTTATATAGATTTCTTTTATAATACTTATTAAATTAATGTCTCACATTCTTTCTTAAATAAGTTTTTGAAGAACTCACATGAACTAGAAATAAGGTTAAATTATAGTGTATAAATGAATGTAAATTTTATCTTATAAATCAATTTTGTAAGATTGAGTTAGGTTTAAATATCATTTTTTTAAATATCATTTGGTTTTTAACATTTCATAGTATGTTTCTATCTTATAAATGCATATATTACGTTTTACAAAGAATGTTTCTTTGTTTGACCACCAAGAGGATCTCACAAGAAATGTTAACACTAGGCGATCTCTTGAAAAGTGTGTTAGAGCTGCTTTACACCAATAACTTATCAAAAAAGGAATATCTCTCACCTTTGCGTAGTGCATTAGCCTCGCATGATCTTGACTTTTACTCAAGAAGAGTTAAAAGATTATGTTAGCATGAATCATTTAATGTAAGTATACCAATCACACAATAACAAATAATAAGTAATTATCGTTGTCCCAAAGGGCTTAGACAATACAAAACAATCATTGCAATTGATAACTAAATTGGACAAAAGAATATTTTCATAAATAGTGTTGATGTTTAAAGAATTAAAATTGTGCAAAAAAAAAATAAAAATATTTTGGGATTTTATCAAACATTGAGAATGTGGAATAGATTATAAATGATATGATATTTTATTATTACAATTGGATGGGCATTGGAAAGTGCAAGGTCACGTGCACATGAGGGTGGTGGCAGTTTAAGTGGAGCATGAACCGTTGATGGATGAAAAATGTTATGTTGAGAATATAGGAGAACAAAACACAGGGAAAAAGGGACTAAGGAAGAACTAACCAAGATAAGAAAAAACTATAATATCATTCTCCCCTCTTGACTATCTATCAAGGCCATTATATTGTTTTTGCTAGCTAGTCTATAAGAGACAATTGTACTCCTTGTAACAAAAAGCATAAAAAAAAATATTCTTCCTACTCTAAAAGGACAACTCATTGCTTCTAGATGTAATCTCTAAATCTGATGGGTTTTATATGTTTCTAATGGGCCTTGCTTTCTTGGGTTGTCTATCAACTGCCTCTTCCTCTAATGAAGTGGACATGTTGGGCTTTGGTGAAGTGGGCTTGATACCGTGAGTCTAGAACCTTTGAGCTAATGGGAGAGTTATGTGAGTGGCTTATAGTTGGCTGAGAATTTGAAAGAGCATGGTGCAGTGAGTGGTTTACAACTGGATTAGTATTGGAAAATGGAGTGTGACGTGCTGGTTGGGAATGTGGAAAGGCATGGTTAGGTTAATGCTTTGCTGCTGGATTGGAATTTGAAAGGGGCGATTTTAGTGAATGGGTTCCAGCTGGATGGGCATTGGAAAATGGAGTGTCACGTGCTAGTTGGGAATGTGAAAAGGCATGGTTAGGTGAATGCTTTGCTGCTGGATGGGAATTTGAAAGGGGCGATTTTGGCGAGTGGGTTACAGTTGGATGAGCATTGAAAAGTGCAAGGTCACGTGCTGATGAGGGTGCTGGCAGTTTAAGTGGAGCGTGAACCGTTTTTTTAGCGTGGCTTTTAATTGGTGGAGCATTCGCGTGCGGTCCTGTAATGTGATATCCAAAGTGGGTTCTGCGGCTTGGAATGGAGGGAGGCGATTGTCCATACAGAGCCTAGAAGGGCGTAGTTTTGATGGCCGAGTGGTATGAGGAGTTGTACCAAAACTCTGCAAGGTGGAGATAGCGATACCATGTTCGAGGATTTTCGTTGGTAAAGCATCTGACGTAAGCTTCTAAACAACAATTTATAACTTCGGTTTTGTCCGTCAGTTTGTGGGTGATAAGCCATACTGAACTTTAATTTCGTGCCTTGCAGATGGAACAACTCCTTCCAAAAACGACTTTGGAACACTGGATCACAATCTAAAAGGATGGATTTTGGGACTCCATGTAACCTGCAAATTTCATCAGAAAAACGGTTAGCTAAATGGGTGACCGTGAAGGACATGGGATGGGCGATGAAGTGGGCTGATTTGGAGAGCCTGTTGTAGACAACCCAGATGACTGTGTGCCCAAAAGATGAAGGTAAGTGCATGATGAAATCTGTAGTTAGTTCTTCCCACAGTTGGGTTGGTATGGGTATGGGTTGGAGTAGGCCAAAAGGTTTCTGATGTAAGGATTTGTTTTGTTAGCAGGGAAGACATTCCTTAATATACTTTTTGGTGTCGCGGTACATACCGGACCAGAAAAAGGAGGCCGCGAGCCTGACCATTATGGGCTTGATGACTAAGTGGCCAGCGGTGGGAGAGGTATGGAATTCATGGGGTATGGCAGAGCGAATTTGTTCAATAGAAGGAACATATAATCATTGACCATGGTATAAAAGGTGGTGGTGGAAACTGTAATTGGTGTCAGGTAATGAAGTTAATCTGTGAATCTCTTCTTCTCCCCTTTTCATCTTGTAATAATCTTGTAATTCCTTGAACATGTTCAGGAATGACGAGGATATGACAAAAAGGAGAGATTGTGGTGGTCAGGATAAGAAATTTGCAGCTTGATTTTGGCCTGGGCGGTATTGGATGTCAAAATTTATCCTAGCAACTTGGTAGCCCACTTTTGTTGTTCCAGTGTGTGGCATGCATTGGTGAGTAACCCCTTTAGGCTTTGTTGATCTGTTATTACTTTGAAATGCGTACCTATGAGATAATGACGCCGCTTTTTGACTGCTTCTGTTATTGCTAGCATTTCCTTGACATATACTGAGCTACCTTGCATTTTTGGACAAAGTTTCTTGCTAAAGAAAGAAATGGGGTGACCTTCTTGGGACAACACAACACCAATTGCTTTGTTGGAAGCGTCAATCTCAACCACGAATGGTAAGACGAAATTTGGAAGACTCAACACCGGAGCTGTAGTTAGAATTTTTTTTCAGTTTTGTAAAGGCCTCCTCTAGATTTGTTTTCCAAGTAAATGTTGATGATTTGAGTAAATTCGTGAGTGGTGAGGCAAGAGTGGCATAAACGCGGATGAACTTTCGATAAAATCCCGTAATACCCAGAAACGCACGTAAGGTAGTAAGGGATGTAGGTTTAGACCAAAGTATGATAGCTTGGATTTTATTTGGATCTGGAGCCACTGTGCCATCTTCCAATAAATGACCTAAATATGAGACTCTGGTGGTAGCAAGCACACATTTTGATTCCTTAACAAAAAAATTATGAGTTTCTAATAATTAGATTAATGTGAGGTGGTGAATATGTTCTTGCATGGAGTTGTTGTAAATGAGAATGTTATGAAAAAAAAAAACTAGGACAAAGTGTCGTAGGTGGGGCCTGAGTAAATCATTCATGGCTGCCTAGAAGGTAGATGAGGCATTAGCAAGGCCAAAATGCATCACTAGGAACTCATAGTGGTCATCAAAAGTCCTAAAAGCGATCTTGTGGCAATCTGTAGGATTAACTCGAATCTGATGGTAACCTAAACGTAAGTCAAGTTTGGTGAAAACCTTGGCAGTGGTCAATTCATCTAATAATTCATCAATAGTTGGGATAGGAAAACGACATTTAACAGTAATGGTGTTTGGACCTCCATAATCCACACAAAAACGCCAGGTGCCATCGTTTTTTTATGAGGATAACTGAGGATGAAAAAGGGCTTGTGCTGGGGCGGATAATGCATTCGTTGAGCATTTTGTTAATGAAGTAGGCCAGATATAAAACAATTAAGTATCATCTTCAGATTTAAGCCCATCACTCGGTTGCAAAGTTTCTCAAAAAAATTTTGATATTCCGTAACTGTGGTGTTTTGACGCAGTTTAAACAACTCAATCTGATGATTAACATATGTTGAAGGCCCAAAGCGAAGTTCTAGGGTGCGGCTAAAAGAAATCTAGTCAGTAAGTTGATGATTTTGGTATATCCACTTAAACCAACTAAGTGCATCACCTCTCATGTAAAAGGCAGTCATATTCAATCGAGAATCCCAAGGAATATTATAAAATTGAAAAAATTGGTCAGCTTCGAATAACCAGTCAAAAGGGTTAGTGCCATCAAAGAAAGATAGTTGTATTTTTGGTGGGCGAATAGGAGAAAACAAATTGGGGGGAATGGTTGTAGTTATAGTAGTGTAGGTCATGTGATTGTTGTTCCCAACCGGGGGTGGAATAGAGGAAGTGGCATCCATGGAAAATTGGTTAAAAGGAGAAGTAGGGTTCATATGGGGTGGAAGTGTGATGGTTTGTGAGGACAAGGTGGGAAAAAGGCTAGTGAGGGTATTAGTGAGTATATCATGCTTAGATTCCCATACATGGCATCCATGGAAAATTGGTTAAAAGGAGAAGTAGGGTTCATATGGGGTGGAAGTGTGATGGTTTGTGAGGACAAGGTGTGAAAAAGGCTAGTGAGGGTATTAGTGAGTATATCATGCTTAGATTCCCATACAGATAGTTGGGACTCTAGATCTCTTTGGAAAGCCAAGTGGTTTTCTTGTGTGGTGTGTAGTTCATCTTGAAGGTTGGCTAATTTGTCAAGGATGGCTTGGGGGTATCCTCCATATGCTTGGTTGGTTTGGGAGGCATGTAGGGAGCTCAATGAAAGCAACAAAATGTTACGCTGAGAATATAGGGAAATAGAACGCAAGGAAAAATGGACTAAGGAAGAACTAACCAAGATAAGAAAAAAGCTATAATATCATTCTCCTATCTTAACTATCCATCAAGGCCATTATATTTTTTTGCTAGCTGGTCTATAAGAGACAACTATACTCTTGATAACAGACAACATAACAGAAATATACTCTTCCTACTTTAAAGTAACAACTCATTAGTTATTCTATCGGATTACAACTTAGTGGGGTGTTTTGTTTGTTCTACACTAAAGAGATAAAGATTTGTGATGTGGAACTTGACCATAATGCTCGTTGTGACTGGTTGAGTGGTTGATGAGAGTGGAAAAATGGATTTGGCATCGGTTCTTTTGCTATTGACTAGTGTGTGCTCGTCGATGTTGGCTGGGCTTGATTCACAAGGTTCAATGTTGCTATTCAAACTTATTCCCTGTTAATCGTTAGGTCATATAAAGATTTAGTTGTAGTTTTTATTTTCTTCATTTCCTTGTCTCTGTCATCTTCTTGATTTCAACTTAATAGAAATTCGATAAGATTCATTCACACTTAAACTCATTAGTATTTCTTTTCTGCCTCTCTAAGTTTTAAATTCTTCACAATCCTTTCCGCTACACTAATGTTGTGTTTGGGTTGACTAGGTCGCACTTTAATCTATCAACATTTTTTCCTTTTCCTTCATATTTTAAAAAATATATATTTTATTGGTACTTTCCTTGGTCATCTATCTGTTTTGAAAATATTATTTTTTAAAATTATTTAATATAGGTTATTTTAGGGGAGATAAAGAAAACCATAACAAAGTGATAAAATTAGAATCAAATCTATCTAACCATAACAAATATAGAAATTAAATATAGAAATTGTAAAAACAATTCATATAACGATTTCTAGATTAAACTATGTGTGTTCCATTTAAAAATTGTAACAAAAAATATATATTTTTCAAATAAATAAATGAACAACAGATGTAAAACTAAGTCAGTATGGTTAAACCAAAGATAATAATGTCTCTTGTTTTATAATGGAAAATGACAAAATGCTTATTATTATCAACATTTTATTTATTATAAATACTTTATAAAATTAGACAATATATATAATTAATTATTCTGCTTTTCATTTCTTTTATTAATTTGTTAGTACGTTGTTATTGCATGTGGTTTTCTCTCTTTATTTAAAAAAAATATTTATTTAATATTTTTATTTTTAAAAATAATTTTTTTATTATTTCTTTTATTGTAAGTGGCATCGTTGGATCGTCCAACCATCGAAGAGGAAGTGTTAAGAGAGATTTGAGAGTAGTGAACATCATTTTTAAAATTAATTAACAATTTTGTATGAACTTCAACGCATTAACTTTTAGTAAAGTTTATAATTATATATGTGCTAGATCATTCAAATTTTATTTTAAAAATATTTATTTGAAATTGTACTCATTATGGAGGGAGTTATACAAATATGAAAATGAATATATCACACATAAAAAATAATACATTCTATGACGGTTACAATATTGTCTGTCATAGAAAATATACATTCTATCACAATTAAAATATTATCTTATATATTTCTATGATGGTTAAAATATTATTTGTCATAGAAAGTACATACTTTCTGTGTCGCCTGTATATATGAGGATCTAAAAACAACAAACAAATGTTTCTTTAAATTGTCATAAAAAGTGTTTTTTGCATTAGTGTTCATCTAATTTGGGTTTATTTTGGCCTTAGTTATAATTTATGTGTTTTAGTCACGATAGATGGTCTGACTAGATGATCCCTAACTAGACATACTGAATGAAGCATCTACCACTACGAGTGGGCCGAATCACGTGAAAGTCCAAGTTGCTTCCTTGAATAATAAGCAGGAAATGAAATTTAAGTTAAAGAATTAGAGAATAAAATCTACAACATCTCAAAAATAGAATTTGAAGCAAATCTTCTACAATGATGATCTCTCAAATTTATTAAATTAAAAAAATCCCTTGTTAAATGCACCAAAAACAAAGCAAATCTCATTCGAAAATATTGTTCAGGTAAATATTTTGCAAATATCTTTTGCATCAGCACTGGATTTAATTATAATGAATGTGCAAATTTGAATCAAGTTTGGGATTAAAATATTTGGAAAAAGAAGAGAGAATAAGGTCTAGAACTGATTGAGAAAGAAAATATCTACTTGATAAATTGAAATAGAGAAAGAAAATATTTGATAATGGTTAAACAATATCCTGAGATAGTTTTTGAATTCAATTTTGTGCAGTAAAAAGAAGAATATAAAAAAGGACTTCAGAGGAAGAACACGAGCATCGTGCTTCAGTGCATTTTGTGGTCTTCTAGATCGCGACACAACATACTTTAAACCTAGTTTTATTTCCATTTTTGTATTGTTTTTGTTTTTTCTTCCTCATGAAAGGCTAAAAGTTGTGGGTTGTTTTCCTTGTAATTCTCCATTGAGTTCCGAGGTTCTGATCAATAAAAGTTTTTTTTTTTCATTTCTCTTTGTTTTAATCTTATGATCTTTTTGAAATTTGGTTTTTGAAAGAGGTTGTTCTCGAACGCATGTTGAGCATTCTACAATAGCATTTAGTCAATTTTTCTTTATCTCCACGAGGTTGTCTAACATGAACCTCCATAGATTTCTTCCAATTCTTTTGCCTTAGATTTTTCTACTAAAAAGGGAAACATAATCTCTTTAGGTAAGAAGAGATTTTTGAAATTCTTCTTCATATGCTATATATATCATTCCAAAACTCTGGATTTTAATTCTTTAGCATCGACTTTTGAATGCCGAGTCTAAGCAGGATTGACTTACTTGATGCTAATTCACCACTAATTTTTAAGTTATTTTTTTAATACTAAATGTTTGTAATCTTTTTAAATGAATGTGACACTAGTAAAAAAACGAGTCTTAATAATTATTAAGGTGAGACTTGGTAAAAAAAATATTCTCTCAATATTAATGTTAATAATATATTTGATTAAATGTAATTATACTCAAAATTATAATTTTATTTTTCATTGGTATGAATTTAATGTTTTTTGTGTTCTAAGTTAAGTCTTCTATATTTTGTAATTCCACATGTTACCTTGGAGACTTGATTTTGATTAATATTGTTTCACTATTTGATGAAGAAAAAGATATCTATTTATCATTCTTTACATACATGTACTATGTTTAAATTATGATTAGGATCTTTAATGGCATTCATGATATGTCTAAGTTATTTTAATAGAGAATTTAAAAAATTGTAATTAAAATTATTTATACTTTAAATGAAAATGATAGTATATATATATTTTTTAATTTGAATATTAAGAAGGTCACGATTTACAATGATGATATTAATGAAATATAGAAAAAAAATCATTTTTGATAGTTTTGTAATTTTGATATAAATTACACTAGTACATTCTAAATTAAAATTTGATTGTGTAATTAATAAAAATTAATAAAACTCATTATCTAACTTTGTTTAATTAGTGTTTACAAAAGAAATGGTATTATAAATAAAAATCTTTTAGTTTACTCATTCTCCATGAATAACATTTTTATCTTTATAATGACTTTCTTATTTCGTTATTTTAATAAAGGATTTAATTATTAGAAGATTGTGCAAACTTGACCACAAAGTTTTTTTTCACTAAAATCCCTGCACAGCAAAAAGAAAAACAATGAAGTTCACTATTCATATGGCCATCCACCAACTCCTTCTTACAACCATCAAAGTGTCTAACTACAAAGATACTAACTATGAAAACAGTAAAGTTTCTATTTAAATTTCTTAATATAATATTATTTTGATATGATATTGGAGAGATAGATACTTTCTATTATTTATTTTGTTATATTAGAGGAATACAAAATAAACTCAAACAAGATTGGCTAGATTATTTTAGGCAAGACTGGACATTTTGGTTTCACGAGTGGTATGAGCATGGAACCTGCTCTAATATGAAATCATTTGATTTCTTCATGTTGGCATTAAATATTTATGCAAGAAATGATCTTCAAGCAATACTTAAAAATGCAGGTATAATAATTTCAGTTGTACTGTTATGTGGTTATTTTAGGTTGTAAAATTCTTGTGAATAAAAACTAACAAAACGAAAATCACTATTTTAATTTTAGTAGAAAAAACATTGTTTTAACTTTTAGACTAATACTACAACCACTCGTGAAACACTTATAGTTCTAAATAAAGAAAATTATTTCATTAGAGCCTTAGCATTCCAGAACAGGGTCTTGCAGCATTTAGCTGGTTTTTCATAATTCCAGGAGGTTGCATAACTCGAATCTCTATCGGTTTCTTCTTTTGTGATTTATACAAAACTCTATTAAAAGTGAAAAGATCATTTTGCGGGCAAGAAGTTGAAACAAAACAACTTTATCTCGTATTTCAATTGATCTTGATGTAAACTCGTGCTTTTCGGATCATACGAAGAATCACAAGATGAAAACATTCTCTGCAACATAATAATGAACTTCAAAAATATTTTCGTTAGGTACAACATATTCTTAAAATATGTGTGTACTTGTCGTATGTTGAATATTTTACTTATTAGATGAAGCGAAAATTGCAATATCTTGTATCGTTTGTTAGACGAAATAAAGTTCAAATCTTTTATCTATTTTTGATTTCTTGGTTAGCTAGTTTACAATGTTCTAATTAATCTCTTGGACGCATTCAAGAGGTAAAATAGAAGCATCTCATAAGTAGACACATGGATACAAATGAGGTATTGAATACATTAGTAGACGCATACTTGGCTGATAAGATTCGATTGAATTTGATTAACACATGCTTGATTTAGTTTAGCACTGTATGAGAATTGAAGGATGATAATCTTTAGATAACCTGTGAAGAATTTATCGGTGGAAGAACTTGAGAGTCACCTACTTTTCATTCATCTTACAACGTCTATTATATTTTCCTGCTAAATAAACACAACCCCCATTTACTTTATTGTTATTGCTAATTTTTGTTACTTGCATATAGGTTTAGAATTTTGTTCACTAAACTCACTATTAAATTCGTTGGAAAACGATTTGAGATCATCTTACCTTGTCTATATTATCATCTTTTTTACGTTAAACGGTCTATCATCGTGTTAGATGGTCTACGTTAGAATCTTTTTAATTTTATCGCAAAACAAAACTTATCATATCTCAATGGTTAGGAAAGAATTTACAACATCTATCTTCCCAATCTCTATAAATGGGAGTAATATTTGAAGAAGGAATAATTTTTGCATAAATAATCCTATAATGCTTTGAGTAAATATCTCATAAATCTAGCTTGTTCATAGAACATTATAATGTTCTTTAGCAAACTTAAAGAGTGAGTCTCATATTGTATTCATGTTAGAATATTATTCCTCTTTTAGTGAATAACCATGTGATTGTTTAATTACATCTTCTTTTAACTAAGAGTTTTAGCCAAAAGTGACTATATTCCAAAAAAAAACTTGGTTATTTAACTAGAAGTGTTTGAGTTCTAAACAATACTTGATTGTTTACTAAAAGTGCTTGAGTTCCAAACAATACTTGATTGTTTAACCAAAAGTCACTAATATCCAAAGAAATACTTGTCTTGTATTTGCAATGATAGTTTGTTTAGTGGAACTTGATCAAGTTAATCTAGAACTAAACATAGTCTTGGTTAATAAACGAGTCAATATATAAAAATATCAAACTTAAATCTTTTTTTTACTCTTAAACTCTTAGCTTGCATATTATTAAACTGTTATCTAACTTTAAAAAATGGAGTCTTTTGAACTAGATTTGCAAAAGCATCTTGATAACAAGTCTGTCTAATTAAACTCTGTCTGATTGCTTTTAATAAGATGTTACTCTTATGAAAAACTACAAAAGGTACACAATTTAATCCTCCATTTTTGCATATTTAACCTACTTTCTACAATTTATGATTGCGTGATTTTCAACAATTGTATTAAAGCTATTTAAAGCATATCTTAGTCAAGTTTGTTGAGTCTTGTGTTATCCATTATTTGATTTCTCCTAAACTCACGCTTAAGATTTCAAGTCCAACATGAGAGAAATGTTGAATAGCTCATATCAATTAGATATAAAAACAAGTTATAGTAAATGTGTGAATATAACACATTATAAACTAAAATTGTAATATTAAATTAGACTTAGATTCTATTTTCATAAAAATAAAATAGGTTATATATATAACACATATAATAAAAATAAGACATATACTTAATTATATATATATATATATTTTAAATTTATTTTAAAATATTTTAAGCTATTGTATAATATTAATAATAAAATATACAATGAAAAATAATGTAAATAATATAATTATAATAAATTATTTAACAAAAAAAATTACTATAATTTAAAATTAATAAAAACTAAATTAGAAATACCCTCAAATATAATTTTAACCAATAGCGTTACCATTGATATAATTAAACGCTTCTATTCGTAGCATTTTACATTATCAGTTACTTTAAAAAATATTTTATTAAATATTTATAATTTAATAATGTTTTGCTACTAAACTTTTCATGTCTTGGTTAGTTTTCCACCTAATTTTATCAAACATTCTCTATACATGTGTTTAATGAGGTTTCAAAGTAGAATAACATATTTAATAATCTTGATTAGATGTAAAATTTCATCAATATAATATAACAGTAGAAGTAGAGAAGTTTATACTTAACGTAGTGTCTTATGATAATTCATAATATGATATTTAAAATAATTAAAATTTATATGAATACATTAAAATATTATAAAAATATTTAATTATTTAAAACTTACTAAATCAATATTGATTTGTTTTAAATTTCTTTCCTTTTCTGTATCAGTTTATTACTCGTAGTTTAATTTTTTCTGAAGTACATTTTATTTTATATTTCGAGGTGTAAATTATAAATATATATAATTAGTTTGGTTTTTAAAATTAATTTTTATTTAATGATTTTTTTTAATTAGATACTAGATCGTTGTGTCTTTAATTTACCAGTTTATTTAAGTCCGTTACATGTATAGTTAAACTATCTGGTTAAAGATGAGACCAAACAAGAAAGCAAATTAGTCTTCTTTTTATATTTAAAATAAAATGAATTTAAAAAATTATTATTTTTTGTATTATATTATTTTTAAGTTGTAAATATGTAATATAGTATTGTAATTTAATCAATAACACTTATAAATTAACTTTTAATTATTAATTATAATAAAATAATTTAATACGATAATAATTATTTTTATTTATTTAATTATAGATATTAATTAATAAATTAAAAACTTAAACAATATTTATATGATTAAATGTGTTTTTCATATACATATATAACAAATTTTCAAAATATAAAATTTTAAAAGAAATTTAAAAAACAAATTTAAGAAAGCTAGTGGGTTGATATGATAGTCCGTCTAGCGAAAGAGTTAATATTTTGAGTTCACTTTATTATGGTGGTATAGTTAACCACATTTTTGACACGCCAATAGCAGATTGGGTAAAAAAAGCCAGATTAACCATATTGACCACCCTTACTTGCTTAGTAATTAAAAAGGAACATAACTTATCTAATAGGTCAATTATAAAACCTATTAAAAAGTATGAATTAACTACTCATCAACATTATAATTTTATTTTTCATTAGTATGAATTTAATGTTCTTTGTGTTCTAAATTAAGTCTTCAATATTTTGTAATTTCAATTGTTACATAGGAGGCTTGGTTTTGATTAATATTTTTTCACTCTTCGATGAAGAACAAAACATTTGTCTATCATTCTTTGCATGCATGTGTTATGTTCTATGCTTAAATTATGATTAGGGTCTTTATTGACATTCATGATATGTCGAAGCTATTTAATAGATAATTTAAAAAGTTGTAAATTAAAATTATATATAATTTAAATAAAAATGATAGTATATATAATTTTTTTTTCAATTTGAATAATAAGAAGGTCACGATCTAAATAATGATATTAATGAAATGTGTGGAAAAATCATGATATTAATGGCATTATAATTTTATTTTTCATTGGTATGAATTTAATGTTATTTGTGTTTTAAATTATGTCTTCAATATTTTATAATTCCAATTATTACATAGGAGGCTTGGTCTTGATTATTATTGTTTCACTCTTCGATAAAGAAGAACAAGACATTTGTCTATCATTCTATGTATGTTTAAATTATGATTAGGGTTTTATAGGCATTCATGATATGTCTAAGTTATTTGATATATAATTTAAAAAATTGTAAATAAAAATTATTTATACTTTAAAATGAAAATGACAATGTATATATATATATATTTTTTCAAATTGAATACTAAAAAGGTCTCTATTTTCAATAAAATATTAATGAAATGTGGGGAAAAATTATTTTTGATAGTTTTGTAATTTTGATATAAATTACAGTAACACATTTTAAATTAAAATTTGATTGTGTATGTAATAAAAATTAATAAAACTCATTATCTACCTATATTTTTAGTTTTTACAAAAGACACGATACTATAAATAGAGATCATTTAGTTCACTCATTCTTCATAAACATTCATTCATAATGGTTTCATTTTTTATCTTGATAGTGTCTTTCTTATTTCATGTTTTATTAAAAAATTTGATTAGAAGATTACACAAACATTAACCACTAAACTTCTATCACAAAAATACTTTCATTGCAACAAAAGCAAAACAATGAAGTTAACTATTCATGTGGTCATCATCCTTCCTACAAGCATCAAAATGTCAAAGTAACATATATATTAAGAGAACGGTAAGGTTTTTATTTAAATTTCTTAATATAATAATATTTTGATATGATAATGAAGAGATAATACTTTCTATTATTTATTTTGTTAGATGAGAGGAATACAAAGTACATTCAAGTTTACTAATCAAGATTGATATTTTTTTTTCTATTCATTACTCGTGGTTTATATTTGCTACTTCCTAGAAGTACATTTTGTTTGTGTTTAGAGGTGTAAATTATATATATATATATATATATAATTTAATTAAAATATAGTTTTTTAATCCTTATAACATAATATTATTTTAAATACTTTTCTATATATTTGAATTTAAAAATAATTTTACTTCTATTTATAATTTTTATTTTAGTTTTAGTTTTAGTCAGTTTGTCCTTTCACTACAAGAAAAATGATGAGATGAAAATCAATTTTAAAGACAAAAAAGAATTAGTTGCTCTAGTGACTAAATTATAGACAATTTTAGAGACAAAAAGAAATTTGATTTCTAAATTAGTTTATATTATTATTAAATGGTTTCTAAATTGGTGTTTAATTAGCAACCAAGGTTTTTGCTACCAAATTTAGAATCTAAATAATTGGTAGTTAAAACTTTGGTAGCTAATTAGATACCAATTTAGAAGCTATTTAATAATAATATAAACTAATTTAGAAACCAAATTTTTTTTAGTCTCTAAAATGATCTCTAATTTAGTTACTATAACAATTAATTATTTTTTGTTTCTAAAATTAATTTTTATTTCATTATTTTATTGTAGTGTTACTCAGAACTATCAATAATGGAATGACAGTGACTATTAATTATTTTTGAAAAATATTATAAAAGAAATTAACACTTATTATTATTATTATTTTGGAATGGAGGTCATAAATTTCCATTTGAATTATGCCAACTAACAAACTGCAATAGTATCCTTGTTTGTTAGTGTTTGTTTTCATAATCTAGCGTCAAATCCTTATATATTATAATTGTATATATAAAAAGTATATTATATATAAAATGCTTTTTTATTACTGTATGATTAGTAGTTAGCATAGAATGAATTCCTACAAGAAAAATATTAAATAATAATTAAATTTAAAAAAATTAAAAATAGTCATTATATTAATTAAATTAAAAATTAATTTAAAAATTAAAAAATTATTTTTATTTCTATTATTAATAAAAATTTATAAAATAATTTTTAAATTAATATCTAAATTAACTCCCTATATTTTACTTACTATTATCTTAGATTCTAAATTCATGTCTAAAAGATTAATAAAGATTAATTTAGAATATAAAGTAATAAATAGCTAAAAACTTGGTAGTTAAATATTAGATACCAATTTAAAAATTATTTTATAAATTTTTATTAATAATAAAAATTAATTTAAATAATTATTTTTTAATTTATAAAATAATTTTTAATTTAATTAAATAGTAATAATAAATTTTGGTCTCTAAAATTAATTTTTATCTAATAATTTTTTTTTAGTGAAATACTATACTTTGAAATGAGTTGGCGTCTTTAATTTATCAGTTTATTTAAGTCCGTTACACATATCTACTTAAACAATCTGGTCAAAGATGAGGTAAAACTAGAAAAAGCCAATTAATCTTCTTTTTATATTAAAATTAAAATGAAAAATAGTTTAAAAATTATTATTTTTTGTATTATTTTTAAGATGCAAATATGTAAATAGTATTGTAATTTAATCAATAACACTTATAAATTAACTTTTAATTATTAATTATAATAAAATAATTTAATATGATAGTAATTATTTTTATTTAATTATATATAGATATTAATTAATCAATTAAGAACTTAGAAAATATTTATATGGTTAAATTTGTTTTTAATATACATATATAACAAGTTTTAAAAATATAAAATTTAAAAAATAAATTTAAGAACGCTAGTGGGTTGACATGATAGCTCGTCTAGTGAATGATTAAATATTTTCAGTCCACTTTGTTATAGTAGACTAGTTGACCACGATTTTGATGCGCTAATAACAGATTGTGTCAAAAAATGGTCAGATTAATTCAGTTTACTACCCCTACTTGATTAGTTATTATAAAGGAATATAACTTATTTAATAGGTCAATTATAAAACATTTTAAAAAGTATGAATTAACTAATCAACATTATAATTTTATTTTTATGAATTTAATGTTCTTTGTGTTCTAAATTAGGTCTTCAATATTTTGTAATTTCAATTGTTACATAAAAGGTTTGGTTTTGATTAATATTGTTTCACTTTTCGATCAAGATAAGGCATTTGTCTATCAGTCTTTGCATGCATGTGCTATGCTCTATGTTTAAATTATGATTAGGGTCTTTATTGACATTCATGCTATGTCTAAGTTATTTAATAGATAATTTAAAAAAATATATAAATATAAATTATTTATACTTTAAAATTAAAATGATAGTATGTATATGTTTTTTTTTTTCAATTTGAATTTTAAGAAGGTCACGATTTACAATAAGATATTAATGAAATGTCTGGAAAATAATGATATTAATGAGATTATAATTTTATTTTTCATTGGTATGAATTTAACGTTTTTTTGTGTTCTAAATTAAGTTTTCAATATTTTGTAATTCCAATTGTTACTTAGGAGGTTTGGTCTTAATTATTATTGTTTCACTCTTCAATAAAGAAAAGCAAGATAATTATCTATCATTCTTTGCATGCATGTTTAAATTATGATTAGAGTTTTTATTGGCATTCATGATATGTCTAAGTTATTTGATAGATAATTTAAAATCCTGTAAATTAAAATTATTTATACTTTTAAATGAAAATAAATATATATATATATATATATATATTTCTCAATTTGAATTTAAGAAGGTCTCAGTTTACAATAATAATATTAATGAAGTGTAGGGAAAAAATATTTTTGATAGTTTTGTAATTTTAATATAAATTATTATCTACCTATGTTTTTAGTTTTTACAAAAAGACACGATACTATAAATAGAGATCATTTACTTCACTCATTCTCCAAAAGCATTCATTCATAATTGATAACTTCATTTTTATCTTCATAGTGTTTTTCTTATTTCATAGTTCTTAAAAAAAATTTAATTAGAAGATTACACAAACTTTAAACCACTAAACTTCTATAAAAAAAAATACATTCATAGCAACAAAAGCAAAATAATGATGTTTACTATTCATATGGCCACCAACTCCTTCCTACAACCGTAAAAGTGTCAAGTATATATATATATATATATATATATATATATATATATATATATATATATATATATATATTTCTTAATATAATAGTATTTTGATATAATAATGAACAGATGACATTTTCTATTATTTATTTTATTAGATTGAAGGAATATAAAGTACACTCAAGTTTACTGATATTTTTTCTATTTTTTTTTGTCAGTTCATTACTCGTGATGTAATTTTGCTACTTCCTAGAAGTAAATTTTTTTTGTGCGTTTGGAAGTGTAAATTATATATATATATATATATATATATACTTTAATTAAAATATAGCTTTTTAATCCTTATAACATAATATTTTTTAAATACTTTTCTATATATTTGAATTCAAAAATAATTTTACTTCTATTTATAATTTTTTATTTGATTTTTAGTTTTAATCAGTTTGTCTTTTACTCTTGTCTACCACTTAGTAAAGCTATAAATAATGGAATTACAGTAACTATTAATTATTGTTTGAAAAGTATAATAAAAGAAATTAACACTTTTTACTATTATTTTGGAATTGTCTTTTATGCTTTGTTTGGATTAAGGCGGGAATTTGAGGGGAGGAGAGGGAGAGGGAGAGGATTAGAGGCGATGTGTGAGGTTGTTTGGATTGAGGGATGATAGAATGGATTTGTGAGGATGATTTATTGAAATTTGTGAGTGATGTGATAATTAGGAGATAATTTAGAAATTATTTTAAAAGTATAAAATATAAATTTACAAATTTATCCTTGTCATTAAAAAATATTTTAATAATGAGTTATGATATATATTTTTTTGTGTGTAAGTTTGAGTTAATTATTTTTTTGCAATATATAATATTTATAATTATTGTAATAAAAAATAATTTTGTGTTAAATTCAAATAAATTTATTAAATATATTAAAATTTATGAAAGTAATATTTATTGTTATATACATTTGTTATTTTATATAATTATATATGTTTTGTTGATATTATCATTTTATTATTTATAATTATATGTTGTTATTAATAGTATAATTAAATATATTTGAAATTATTAAATAAATTTATGTAATATTTAAATTTGTATATTGTATATTGTATGTATATAATTATATTAATAATTATAATAGTACTAAAATAAATAATACTATTAATATTTTGAATAATTATATATTTTAAAAATAATGTACAATTTAAACATAGTAGCACAATAAAATTCACATATTTTCATAAATATTATGAAATATTAACTACCAACATGAAAAAAATTATATTTTATTTTTTATGTATAATTTTTTCTCTCAATTTGTATCAAATAAAAAAAAATAACAACTTTCACTTATCATTAATAAACATTAGATTAACATGAAATAGTCAGTGATTAAAATAAATAAATGAAGTTATTAAATTAGAATCCTAAATGATGTTGTGTCATGGAAATTTAAAAAAATTACAAACATAATAATGTCCAATAACGCATTAAATTTAACTGACAATCAAAATAAGTTCAACATAAAAAATAATAATAATAATACAATAAAAATACAATTAATGTTCTTCATTGAGTTTAAGCTAGTGAAGTGTATCTTCGATTCGGTCCAAACGTGTGTGGATAGTGTTGATATTTTCCTGCATATTTTGAATTCCCCCCCAAATTTGTGTTAACATTGCCGAATCATGGGAGATTTCGGGTTTAGGGTAATCGCCTGCAACATGTTCTTGAGGCAGTGGAATGTCTTTGTGTTCTTGTTCATGTTCATCGTCAGACCTTCCAAGTTGCCACACACCATTACCTCAACGATATTCATTTTCTTCATGGTTTTTTTCCCGAAGAAGTTATTCCACCCTAACATGATTGATGACTCTCCTATCAAGTTCATGCCATATAGCAACATGAGGTGTGTGATTAAACAACCATATGGAAGAGGCATATCATTGTCACGACATTTTATCATATGTTGCATGATATAATGAGGCCAATTAATCATCACATTACTTTTTAGGCACCATAACATGAAAACATCTTCATGAACCAACTGCGAGAAGTTGCTCCCCCGAGGACACAACATGTGCACCCATGTGTAATGAAGTAGTCTATCATTCATAGTTAAACTACCTACGTTTCTTATATTTTGGTCGTGCACCTCTTCTCTTGTCATGGTTAATAGGGCTTGTTGACAATCAAAATGTATGTCCTCAGGGATGGTACCAGGGGTTAACAAGAGACCATTATATTTCAGATTCGCCAAGTTCATCCAATCCCTATGTCTAATTATAATCTTGTGGGTGCCAATCTGAGTAGCAAGGTAACCTTGTGTCGTTAGATGGAGATTTGAATAAAAAACCCTAACCATATCCTCATAATATGGTAGTCTTATACTAAGAAAGTTTTGCAATCCTTGGAAGTTCAAATATTCTTGAAACTGAAAACCAGATGTGGCAAACAATGGGAAATCTAAGACTTTTGGAGGTATGACTGGTCTTCCATGAAAATTTTCCTCAAATGCAACCATCTGATATTTCGTTTGGAAATATCGGGAATAATCTAAAACACCCTCCCTCCTTTGTAATGGGATCATAGGAACTTCATCATCATTTCGTCCGCTTTTACCCTTACCCTTGGGCATTTTTTGCCTCTTCGTGGATGAAGGATGCCATCGATAAAGAAATTCAAACCTATGATAAAAATGTTACAAAACAATGAAAAAATAATAGTATATTAGAAAATATCCTCACACATAAATTTCAAATGAAAAACAATTCAACAATAATAATATTAGAAGTCAAATAAGAAGTACAATGTTTGTCTTAAATTAAAAGTAGATGCAATTAAATTACAAATTGAAGAACATAAAAATATAATTAAATATAATTTATTGACACTGAGTCATGATGTTAAACAATTTTGTCATTCTTCGCTCTTTCTACATACCAAATACTCGCATCACAATAGCTGGATTTTCACAGAGAAAGTCATAGCATTGGTCCATGACTGCTTCATCCTGAATATTTAGATCAATTAGCATGGACCAAATATCCGAAGGTGAGTATTGATACGAACTCTTACGACGATCATTTTGTACATGTTCACCATAATAGTCATTTCGTTGTTTAATTTCTGTCGTGATTTCTTGTGATGAAGTGGCTTGTACACGAGCAATGGATAATACCTCATCAACGACATCGTTACCACGGTTCATGGAAGCGACACAATTTTGCAGGTTCGTATTCAACATATTGAACTGATTCTCAATTACATCCACCATGGGTCCTTTTTTCTTTGATCCCCTAGATGACGATGTCCCATTGGATGGTTGAGAGGGCGCAGATGGAGCATTACTTGGACTGTCTATTGATTGAACATACGCTACAGGTGAGCATGGAAGTTCGTGGTCTGCAACATTAAACTCTAGCAGCTCAGGTATGTAGTCCATGTTATGATCGCCTAGGTCCACACTTAAATTTTCCGTGTGCACCTGTCTAGATGCCAATCGGGTTGTCCTTTGACCACTTTCAGTGGTCCTGTCATTTGACCACAACTCCTCCATAAGATTGTAGTGCCGAATGGATTTGGCACGCCACTTATCAGCAGATGGTTTCGCCTACAAAAAGTCAAGTGTTATTATAATAACAAATTATGGGATATTGTCATCTTTAATTATTGGATATTGTGATATTTAATTACTTTACCTGAATCATCCAAGGAAACATCCATTAGTTATGTATATTATCACCTTTGTATCTATTGTTATGAATTCTCAAACACCTTAAACTTGCCTTTTGGAATAACCAAAGGATCCTCTCCTATGAAAGCCTCCTTCAATATCCTCGAATCTGAAGTTGTTCCTTCCCACCTGACTAGAACATACGTGAATTTCATATCCAAACCACAAGTTGCGAATACGTTTTGAGTTGGCCAATCTTTTCTTCCTCGAAAACGAGGTGCATCAGCACGTGGGACCTTCACACGTACATGAGTGTCATCAATGGCCCCTAAACAATCCTAATGGTAACCAAAATTTCAGGTCTAAAAAAATACAAATACAAAAGACATTATGAGAATTGTAAAGGAAATTTGTAATAAACAAACCTTAAAGTACGAGAAAAATCGATTGTTGTGTAAGATTTGGGGTTGGACATCAATACCATCTGCTTGCTTTATGAATTGTCCTTCCAACATCAAAATTGCATTTAATACGTTGTGAAAGTGACGAGAAACTATTTCTCCAGACCGATGGAAAAAAAATGAAACACTTCGATTCTTGACGTTATGTCCAATAATATGAAGAAATTTAGCAACTTGTTCTTCAACTGTTGAACAATGTGCATCCTTAACAACTTCGGTTGCCCTAATTCGTTCACATAATTAAATGAAAACTTCTGGTCCCATGCGAATAATGTCACGAGAACGTTCACTAGTTTATGGATACACGTGAAATAGTTTATATTACGAATAACTCTAACCACTTTAAGTTAGAGTTATTGTAATAGCATTAGGGTTAGGATTAAGATTATGATTAGGGTTATGTGAAGAATGCTAATAGGGATAAGATGTACTTTAATCCTTATAATTATATCTATACACAACTAATACCACTACTAATAATAAAAAGAAGTAAACACATAATAATAAAAAATGTAAAAAATAAACATATAATAATAAAAAATATAAAAACAGTAAACATAACAAACACATAATAACAAAAGAATATAAATATAATTGTAAAAATTAAAAAACAGTAAATACATAAAATAAAAAATTAAACAGTAAAGACATAATAATAAAAAATATAAAAACATTAAACAAATAATAAAATATATAAAAGCAGTAAACACATAATATAAAAGAATATAAATACATTTCTAAAAATTAAAAAAACTGTAAACACATAATAAAAAATGTAAATAAATTTCTAAAAATTAAAAAAAGTAAACACATAATTAAAAAGTAAAAAAATGAAAATATATTTATAAAAATTAGAAACAACTATCACATAAAAAATTAAACAAAAACTATAAACTTAAGAAAAAAATTTAAATACAATTACTAAAATTAAAAACACAAAAAAAATTAAACAATTTCTTGTTTTTAAAAAAATTAAAAAACAATAAACACATAATAACAATATATATATATATACCGTCTCGTCTTCGGACGTTGACCAAAGTCAAAGTCAAAGTCAAAGTCAAACATATGGTGGGACCCATCCAGGGAGCCCAGGGAGGAAAGTCAACAGGTTGACCGCTTAAGGCGTCGCCAAGATGAGGCGTCGCCCGGTTGAGGCGTCGCCAGGTTAAGGCGTCGCCAGGTTAAGGCGTCGATGGTGTCGACCCCCGATACCCACGGGTAGGAAAGACCGTGGAGGGGGCGACACCCCGAGGGGCCCGGTACCTCAGAACAGTAGGAGAAAGGTGGCTCTAAGGCCATGGTTTTAGTACAGTAGGGGTAACCTGACTCGTGAAGTACCCATGCCACCTCTGGGAGACCCCTGGGACAGATACGACCCATGAGAGGGCCACGCCCAGGGGCGAACCATGTGCGTGGTACGAGAGGAAGGTAGATACACTCCCAAGGCGAGAGTGACTAAAGGCTGGTGCGCACGAGTTGGCACCCAGAAAGTCACCCCTTGCGCCAGATGCACTTCGAGGAAGGAGGACTTACACGATGAAATATCCCTAAGTTGGGTTACGGCGTTGTAAGGCCCTCCACGTAGAATAGCGATCAAGTCAGAAGAACACATGGCAGTAAGTACTGAAACATCAAGGTGTATAAGTTTCCCTGAAAGTTTGCTAAGGTACATTTTTATTCGGTTTACGTTTTGAACGGTTTAAAGCACTTTAAACGCTTTAAATGCTTTGAACGTTTTTAAACGCTTTAAATGCGCTTTAAGACGCTTTCAATGCTTTGGACATTTGAAAGGGGCTTAGATGTTTAAGACAAGGCACCAGACTCAGTTTTACATACACACACTCTAGTTGCTTGGGAGCGCACCCACTATACGCATAGGCAATTAGAGAGAAATTAGTTACTCAATCATTCAACCACCTTCAGAGCATCCGTTCACGGTGCTCCGATATGGAGGTGTGTTCTTTGATGTTTCTCGCTAGCTGACTTGATCGTCGGAGTGCAAACGGCCGCGAGGGTACTCACGGTGGCACAGGGAGGAGATTTGGAACAAAGACGAAGGAATCCTTGATATGCGGGTCTTAGCTACGCACGAAGCACAATCTGGTCAACCGGCGGGAACAAAAAAAAAAAATAAAAAATATATATATATATATATATATATAAAGAAATAGTAAATATATAAAATAAAACAAAAAGAAAGTGTAGATCCATTTATAAAAATTAAATACAGTAAACACATAATAAAAAACAAATAAAAGTCTAAATATATTTATAAAAATTGAAAACAGTACATACGTAAAAAAATAAACAACAGAGTAAAAATCTAAAAAAATGCAAATACAATTATTAAGATTAAAAACAGTAAACATATAAAAAAATTAAACAGTATCTTGTTAATAAAAAAAATAAAAAACAATAAAGACATAATATATATATATATATATATTTATAAAATTAAAAACAATAAAAATAAAAAACTAAGCAGTAAACACAAAATAATAAAAAATATAAAAACAGTAAAAAAAATAAGAAGAAGAAAATATAAATAAATTTTTAAAATTTAAAAGCAATAAAAAAATAAAAATAAATAAATACATTTATAAAAATTAAAAATGATAAATACATAAAAAATAAACAAAACAGTAAATACCTAAAAAAAAATTGTAAACAAAAATTATTAAAATTAAAAATAATAAACACCTAAAAAAACACATAACATAAAAAGACGTAATAATAAAAAAAATTAAAATAATTAAACACCTAATAATATAAAAAAATAAAAACAGTAAATTCATAAAATAAAAAACTACAAAGTAAACATAATAATAAAAATTGTACCGACCAGTCCTCGTTGACCACTAGTGATGTTGGGGCCACGTAAGCGGGGTACCACAACCGGCGTGGATCAGTATCTCGCGAGACACGTGCGCTAAGGAACCAAAAGAGTGGTCAGACATCAGTCACCGACGTGCCACTAGGCAGTGTGGAGAGGTCGGACATCGGGACTCGAACAACAGAGCTAGGCCATGAGAGGTGGATCCCAAACCACACACCAGTTATCAGTAAGGGAGAAGCCTAGGTCACGAGAGTCCATGCGTGTGGAGTGGATGACGCGATTAGGCGTAACACAAGTATAGGGCCACTGGAAAGGATACGACCTGTGAGGGTCACGTCCAGCGGTGAGCTGCATGCATGGCACGTGAACAGCTAGGACGCTCCCAAAATGGCCGACCACAGGTGCACAAGGAGGCATCCAGGTGGTCATCCTGTCAGAGGTTGCACTCCAGTTAGGGAACCCCACGCGCTAGGTTATCCTAAGAGTGGGTAACTGTGGCGCTGGAGCTCACCCCCGCAAGAAACCCATTTTGGGTAATGGAAACAGTGGAAACCCTAGTTTCAGTCTATATAAAGGGAAGTCACAAACTTAGCAAGGTACGCTATTCATTTGTGCCGCTTAACACACACAGTTACAGTCTTATGTTAAACAATTTTGGTGTTTCCTAGTCCTAAGATTGACTTGAGCGTCAGAGTGCAAACGACCTCTAGGACGCCCTTTGTCTTTGTGTTTTCAGGAGGAAAAGCACGTGCAAGCACCACAGGGATCTGGACGTGAGAGTGACGTAGACGCGCGAAGATGTTTTAGGTCAACCGACATGAACAAAAACTGTAAAATCAATAAACACATAATAATAAAGAAAAATAAATACCTTCAGAAAAATCAAAAACCATAACCACATAATAATGAAAAATAACTACATTCATAACAATCTGCAAACAAAAACTGTAAACAAGAAAATAAACTAAACAATAAACACATACAAAACAATATAAATATATTTATTAAAAATAATAACAGTAAATATATAGAAAATAAATGTGAATATATTTTTAAAAATTAAAAACAGTAACAGCACATCATAAAAAAAAACTGTAAATATATTTAGAAAAAAAAATTAAAAACTTACTTGAAGGTGAAGAGCACAAGAAGAAGCATTGCAAAGAAGAAGAAGAAGCAATGTGATGAAGAGAATGTGGAAAAAAAAAAAAAAATACATAACAGAATCCAACATTTTTCTCACACAAGGGAAAATCGATTCTCCTTCTACCTTCAAAAGCCACAGAATCGATTCTCCCAAATTACTTCTATAGAAAATCGATTCTGCATCTTTTGGAAAAAATGTAAAATCGATTATGCACCATCCAACCATATGGAAAATCGATTCTACAGCATATACAAAGATAGGAAAATCGATTCTACAGCATGCACAGAGATAAGAAAATCGATTCTACAACATCTACAATGATAGAAAAATCGATTTTGGAAAAAGATGAAGACAAACCAGTGCGCAAACCAGTGAGTTTTTTCTTGCTCAAACCAATTCTCTCTTGTTTTCTTGTTCTGGGCACAACACAACAATCAAACCTAATCTCATTTATAGCAAACACAACTTCAGTTTCACATTCACGGGTCTACCATTTTGGTCAAGATTCTTCTGCAAGGTAGCACTAGAGAGTCTAATGAAAAGAAAAGTCATTGGCTCAGAACTGCACCACAGGAAACTCATTCACATGTGCACAAAGGATAGGAAAGTAAAATGAAATGTGAATGGTTTTTGTCACGTGGAATCCTCTTAAATCTTCTCACTTTTGTGAGGAGGAGAAAAACTTCCCACTCTGCTCTCTCATCCGTGCCCACGCTTTCAAATAAACCGATCCAAACATGAATTCCACCCGTTCACCCCTCCCTCCTCTTGGTCATACCCGAAAACAAACCGTGCCTTAAGGTCATAAATTTCCATTTTGAATTTCGCCAACTAACCAACTGCAATAGTATCCTTGTTAGTTAGTGTTTATTTTCATAATCTGGCGTCAAATCCTTATATATTATAATATATTATAATTGTATATAACAAAAGTATATTATATATAAAATAGTTTTTTAATTATTGTATGTGTAGTAGTTAACTTAATTGCATGATGGTAAAATGGTTCCATGGGTTCCAAACTTGAGTTGGTGTCTTTAACTTATGAGTTCGTTTTAGTCCGTTTTACCTGTCTCGTTAAACTAATATTTTTTAACATTAAAATTAAAATAAAAATTATTTTAAAAAATTATTATTTTTTGCATTATATTGTCTCTAGGATGCAAATATATAATATAGTATTATAATTTCAATAATTAACACTTATAAATTAATTTTTAATTATTATTTATAATAAAGTAATTTAATAAGATAATAATTATTTTTATTTATTTGATTATAAATATTAATTAATCAATTAAAAACTTAGAAAATATTTATATAATTAAATATATAAAAATTTTAAAATTACAAAATTTTAAGAGAAATTTAAAAAACAAAATTAAAAAAGTTAGTAGGTTGACATGTTAGCTCATCAACTTATTCTTTAGTGGACCGAGTCAATATTTCTAGTTCACTTTGTTATGGTGGGTTAACCCACCACATTTTTTACGTTAATAGTCCTTTGAATAAAAAAAAATGGTTAGACTAATCTTGTTTACCACCTCCTACTTGATTAGTTATTAAAAAGGAACATAACTCATCTAATAGGTCAATTATAAGACTTATTAAAAAGCATGAATTAACTACTCATCAATAGTATTTGAAATCAAGTTAAAGAATAAATAAGATCCTCTAAGAATCCGTGGTAAATTAATAAATTGACCAAACTTAATAGGAAATTGAGTAATTTCTAGTCAATGGGGATGTCCAATACACATCCTTCTTGACGAGACTTGTCCACTCATACATTGAATTATATATTTATGGGTGATCCGATAGTAGGTAACCTGATAAAAGTAACAAACTCTTATTAGGATAGAGTCGGAATTGGACTTAAGTCTAGTTCAACTTTACAAAACCAACTTATAAGATAATGTTTAGATCCATTATGAAATATTTTTATATCTAGATGTGAAATTTTCAAAAAAAATCCAATCAAATGCATATAGTCACTCAACTTTAAATACTCGACTTAGAAGATCTAAACAATTATTTTTAAATTCCAAAGAACCATTCCTCTTTGTACTTATCTTCACTTTTAATTAACCTTCTTCAAAGATATCTATAATAGCATCTATTCAAAGATATCTATAATAGCATCTATTATTTTGAGTGTTTAGAAATGACTATGTCAATAGTTTAATGAAATCTTTAATATTTTTTTTTATATAATAAGCAATTCAACATAAATGCGCTTGAAAAAACTCGTAAGGTATTATGCTTATATTTTGTGTGGTTTTGAGTTTGTGGTGATAAAGGACCATGTAAGCTTCATTCTTGGTAGATATAGATGTAATTGCTAGTTAGCATTGAACATGACGTTGCTTGTTACTTGAAGTTTGGGTTATGATGAGGATAAGGTATTATTAATGTAGAATCCAAACAAAAATAGGTGATGGATACAGTTCAAAAAGTGGGAAGCAATTATGATTTTTCCTATATGTTTGTAGGGAAGGCAACTTGGAGAAAAAACAAGGAAATTTGAACCTTACCTCTCAACTTGCTCAAGTTGTTTTCTTTGCTTTTTACCTACTCACTTTTGCATTGCACTTCATCAAACAATTGGTTGATTTGAATTCTTTGTGTGATCAAAACAGGCTTATACAACTATAATGTATGCAACAATGATTTAATTAGCTCATGGAAACACTACAAATAACTAACCTTATCTCACTTTTTATAAGTTATTTTGAGCATGGATGAGGTTTTGCAAACTTCATCTACTTTTGATATCCTTACAAACTATGCAGCAGCAATAGATGATGTAACATCTCAAATTGCTACAAAAAAAAAACATATGAAACTAGATAGATACAAAAGATACTTTAACTATACATGAGGGGAAGTTTATCTAATATAATGCCAACATCATTTTCAAGAGTACCTTCCTTAGAACCCTACCTAATATGTCTTTGTTAAACTCTTTGTCAATAGAATTTGGATCTGCCTATAGGCTAACTCATTCTTCCATTTTATTGGTTTTTATAGTTTTTTTAACTTTTATAAAAAAATGTAAATTATACAAAAACTCATAGTTGTTGATCAGTGATAGAATATTTGTATATTATATAAAGATTTATATTCAAACGATTCTCTTTATCATAGCTCTATAAAAAAATTATACAACATTTCTTCAGATTAAACATCCCTCTTCACATATAATACCTACTTCATTTTGTTTTCTATGTTAATCTTTACTTTCAGATTCCTCTCCATAATTTGTTGCTGCTATGTATAGCACACCAAAATTTGGTAAACACCTGTATAAAATCCAAATTGAAAATCATCACACCATATAATGGACTAATATGCATGTAAGAAATCTCAAATTACATCGGATAACATTTACTAAATATTATATTATTTAATATTTTTTAAATTTTATTACATAAATAAATATACACTAAATTTTATATTAATGTGTTCTGATATGGATAATAGTCTTACATCGTTTAAAAGTTGAGGTCAAGAACAATTTAAGTATACATTCATAACATTTTAATACGTCTTTTAAGGATAAAACTATGATAGAGCTCTATACTCTAAAGCGGACATTAATATTTTGTTATTGACTCTAATAATGTTATTTCAATAGACCAACGATCGGAATAATATCTCAAATGTGACGATTGATGTTGATGATATTATCTCAATGACTTGAGATATAAAATTTATTTTTATTAAAAAATAAATTAAAAGCTAGTGACAGTTGTGTATATAAAAAATTGAATTTCAACCTAACTTATTTTTAAAAAATAGATTTATAAAATAAAAAATATTCTTATAAATTTACCTATCTTTAATCCATATAAAATTTTCAAGAATAGATACGAAACAAAATGTTATACTAGGTAAAATTTTATTTTTTTCGAAAGGTTTTGTTAGTTATATAATTTATTTTCAAGGGGCAAATGTTGATGAAAGTTCCCTTCCATCAGAAGAGCATTAAAAGATTAGGTTTGGTTTAGATGAGGATGAACAGTAACCTTAATTAACTATGGCTACGTCACTAGCATAGCTTCCTGCTCCAAGATATTTTGTTTATCGTTTAGTATCATTACCTTGTACATGAAGATGATCGTGATTATGGTGTATAATTAACCACATGATTTGGATTAAAATCATTATTAATCAATGTTAAAGCTCATCGTTATCGTGCCGTCGCAAGTAAGAAATATGATGATCTCATGGGCCGGTGATTGGGCCCACTTCTGCTAACCATACTTAATTATCCTTTGAAAATAAAATATTAGTTGCAATAATTAACGTGGAAAGTCTGCGTTTACTTTTGTCCTCTTTTGCATCTTGTTTGTTCCAAGATACAAGAGACAATTTTGGATTCTATAGTTGGTGGGATTCACAGTCCATACAATTAAAGACCATTTTTTCTTTTATTAAAAACTTTTTATAATTAGGGGAAATATATCAAGAGAAGGAAACAAATATTATAAATACAAAATATTAAAAAGTGACATATAAAAAGAAAAATATTAAATAAATAAATAAGGTAGTGTATCTATAGTAAATATTAATATTCTTAAATTAGTTTGTAACATTGATGTCTTTTAACAATATTTTTTTTCGCTTTATTTCTTTTAAAATATTGGACTTATAATATCTAGTTCTTGTTCTATAAGAGAGCGCATGCTCAATGATGAACGAGTTTGATATTTTCAGACTTTGTAGTTAATCATTCGTATTATTATATTTACCCAAAAAAGTTATTTAAATTTTCTACGAAACTTCTTAGTTGTTTTTATAGCAGATGGAGTGAGAAGAAGAAAACGATGGGACTTAAATTCATATTTGCTAGAATACAATATGTTATTTAAGAAAATTTTACTATATATTAATGAGAATTTCAAAATTTTAATTAGAAAAAAAAAGAGAAAAGGGGTTAATTTTACTATATATTAATGAGATATTTTATTTTAGAATTACAATTTTATGTGCGGTGTCTAAATTTATCTCACTCGAGAAGGAAAAAATACGCGAAAATATAAGATAAAAATATCAAAAAAATTAAATAAAAGTGTTTAGTGTAAAAAACTAAAAATAGTATGAGTCTTATATTTGTTTTTTTTTCTCTTGTTACTTCATCAAACACGTCCCTTTTAAATTGCATCTTTTTTTTTTCTTTATCTTATTTTATATTCTAGATAACTATAACTGCCCAGATTGATATTAAAATATAGATTAAATTATTAATTTGATCTTTAAAATATCTTATGTTTTGATAATTTAGCTCTTAAAAAAACGTCCTATTTATTTTATTATTTATTCAATGTGTAAAATGCTCTCTAATATATAGTTAAGTCCTGTTGGACTACTTTATTATCAAAATATACTTTTTACGAGAAAAAAATATTTCATTATTAAGCTATAATATTTAGGATTAAGTATGGCTAAATTAACCTTACTTCACGCATTTAGTCTTTATTTAAATTAGATGACAGAAAACGAGAAAGTAAAAAAAAAAGAAATAAAGAAAAAGAAAATAGAAATGAAAGAAAAAACTATTTAAATTAAATAAAAATAGTGAAAAATAATAATAAAATAGTTAAATTTATTTTTTATTAGGAATTTAATTTAATTTTTAATTATAAAAATAGAAAATATAAACATTAATAAAATATCTACTGCATATTTAATTATATAAAAAAATATTTCATTATGCAGAAAAATACCACATAATTGATTGCAGGTGTTTCTCTTATATGGAAAACGTAACTCCTCTCTTTTTCTCTTAAATCAATCACACTTTTCATATCTTTGAAAATAAATAAATAATCACATCTTACTCTTTTCTGCAACTTTCTCTACCTATCTATTAAGGAAGAAGTTGTTAATTCACTGAATTCCTGCTATATCATAACAAACAAGTTGCCAATTTACCAAAAATCAAATAAATGTGCTTATTAGAAAATCATTAGACGGTCAAAGTTATGGGAACAAGAAATCCTAGTGTTTGCCCCCAGAAGGTGGTGTGCCCTTGCTTCATAGATTGATTGATGTTAGTCAACATTATCTGCTTTCATTATTAGGGTAGGGACCCAGGTCTCTTCATACTTCCAACTTCCATCACAAGCCAACTGCATATTTAAGATCTTCATCTTTTTCTTCTTACTTTCTCTTTTTACATCTCTTAAAATTAACCATATCCAAAAAATAATATTGATACATACACACTGCAATACTGCAAAATGGTGCTGGATATTTAATATAACAAGAAAAAAGTGCATAGCATGATGGCATACAAACTACAAATGAAGTAATAATAGTATAAATCCATCCTTGGAGCTGAAAAACATAGCTCATAACGGATGGAACAACCGAGAAGGAAATCACAAAACCGTCTCCTTCTCTCGTGAATACCAACTACCTTTGCTACATTCAATACTAAATAATTATAGTGCAGAAAGAGTGAAGTAAAAACCTTAAAAGAAGGTTGAAAAACAGAACACAGTGAGGATGCTGAAAGGCCCGGAAATACAATGAGCCTTAGTACAGCAGAGATATCCTGAGAATGAATATTGTATTGGTTCACAGGTTGTGGTAAAAATATCAGCAACCAGTGAGAAGAAGTAAGTGAGAAATCATCAAAGTGTCCTATGCTGTATAATGGATAACTTGGAGAAGAAAATTAAGTTGAATCAATCAATCCTGATCCTTCCATAAGTAACCTGGTCCCATGTTATGTTCATGTCTCTGAGCATCATTGATCTCCTGCTGATTGGAATTTGAAAAAGGAACGTGAGATTGGTAAAGAAGATTATTGGTGGAATCCAAATCATCCCACACAGGGCTACCAGGTCCCCAAGCTGCAGGAATAGCATTGAACCATGCAGACATTTCTCCCCAAACAAGCTCCTGAGAAACCCCTTCACCTCCTTCTGCAGCAGCAGCATGAACCTCATCAGTGGCGTCACTCGATCCAATTCCCGAGTCATTCTCATTAGACTCTTCTCTTGGCATGTCACGACCTACAGGAACAGGTTCAAGTTCAGGCTGGTTTTGAGCAGGTGAAGAAGGTTCTTCTTCAACTTGTTTGTTTTTGTCCTTGTTGAGGAACAGTTCGGGGAAATTGAGCCTGGCATTTTCTCCTCGGAGTTTGAAGGCTTCGCGGTCGTAGGCCATGGCGGCGTCCTCCGCCGTGTCGAATGTACCTAGCCAGAGACGCGTTCTGTTTCGAGGAAGACGAATTTCAGCGACCCATTTTCCCCAATGGCGTTGCCTCACTCCTCTGTAGAGCTTGGTGGCGTTTAGGGGCTGCGTTGGAGGCCTAAACAACGGCCTTCCATCTGGCCCCAAGTGGGTTAACATTCCTCTGGGACTTAGATGCAGAGCGTCGCTCCAATACTGAAGAAGTTGCTGCGGATGCTGTTGATGATGGTGGTAGTGTGGAAGAGAAGAATCTCTGGCCATGATTGGTGGAAAGGGAAGGTTTTGTTGTTGGGAATCGAATGATATCATCTGTTGTTGCTGGTTTTGGAAAGAGGGGTGAGGGAAAGGTGAATTTGTGGCGCCGAATTGGTGAGGGAATTGCATTGGGTGTTGGGAACCGTTGAAGGCGAAAGGGAACACGATTCTCGAAGAGGATGAAGGAGGGGTAGAGAGAGGAGAAGGTTGAAAAGGGGCAGAAGAAGAAGAAGAGGAGGAAGATTGGTTTGTGTTATGGCGATCGGGGCTGCGGATTTTCTTCAGAGGTCTATTGTGTGAAATGGAAGTATCATCAAAAACTGGCTTCCATTGACGCCTCTGAGTGGTTGAACCCATGCCCTTTCCCTTTTCAACCTCCCAATCTTTGCCTTCACTTCCCTTCTGGGAACAATTGTTAGTTTCATCTCCCATATCGAATTTCCCAGTGTTCGCTGCAGCCATGAGTGTTTATAAATACACAACACTGCTCGCTCTCTCAAAACTAAAGCTTGTTTTGAGGAAGTTAATACGAGATGGGCGCTGTCAGAAAAGAAAGATTCGAATCAGACTGATCAAAGTTCAGGTGTTAGAAAAGAAAGACCGAGTTTCAGAATCTGGGTTTGTTCTGTTCTAACACTGATAAAATAAAAAACAGAATCGGATGCGAAAGTTATTTCCTTTAGAGCTACCCATATGCAATCTGGAGTGTGTAAAGAACAAAATCAAAGAAGAGAGAGCGAGCAGGGATGAACGGTGTGTAGATGAGTTTTTTATGTGGCAATTTGGGAGATGAGAAAGAGAAAGTGGGATGTTGAAAGCAGGGGAGATTGTGTTGTGAGGGAAAAAAGAGTGTTGGGAGAGAGGTTTATATGAGAGGCAGAAAGAGGTTTAAATTGAACTTTTATTTTAAGAAAAAATGATAGTAGATGGGTTGGCTAGAGTGGAGCCCACACGCTTGTGTCTTTGCTTCAACACCAATCTCTTTCTTTAGTTTCATTCTCGACCACCTTCGGTCACCTTTCACTCACGCACTCTAAGATTAATGTATGTAAGTTCAGCTTTCCACATGTTGCAACAAACCACCTTCGAACCCAAACAGTTACATAACTGTGCTGTTGTCCATGTGTTCGGATTCGATTGGTGGGATCATCATTGCTGAGATATTTCTTCTATACAAATTCCATTCCTAATCTACTTTTATTATATCTATTTTTTCACTACAAAGATGAAAAATAAAATAAATTTGTGAGACAAGATTCATGACTTGATTAAAAAAGCTCTTGCAGATTGTTCTGTTGTGAAGGTGATGATGATTCATGCACTTAGAGGAAAAAGATAAAAAAGCTAAAAGATATTTTGGGCAGGAGATATTTATGCTTTCAAATAAAGTATACTATGTGCTGAAGTATTTTTCAATTTCAGCAGCCCAAGGCTCGTCTAGCACACCAACAAAAAACTTATTCTGGACTCATGGTTTGTTCCAAGACCAAATATAGAATAACTAATAGCTCTTACCCAATTCTATTAAACTAATTCATGCCTTGTTTTAAAATAGAATAATATATTATCACACTACCAATTTTTTTTTTATAAAAAGCTTTCATGTTAGGCATCACTATGCTACTTGACATCTCAACTAGGCTGACACCTCAAGTAACAACAATCATTTGTCATCACATGAAAAAATATTACTAAAAAAAAATACAAAAATATGGGGGACTAGACAAAAACTCATATGTTAACAACAACGATACATAGTAGACTATACCTATTAATAAAGAATTCTAAGAACAGACTACATGGAAGTCTATTATACTAATGAAAGGATTCTCTATGAATAAATCATAAATTAGCCAACTTATCAGCACACGCATTCCCTTCACGAAAAATATGAATAATCCTAAACTTGATTTTTCCACAGTAATTAAGACAAGTATTCAATCAATTACGAAGCATCCAAGGAGCATTTGTCCTAGCAGTAAACGCAGCACAAACCAAGACAAAGTCACATTCCAGCCAAACATTAGTAAGACCCAACTTTTGAGTTTCCTCCAAAGCACAAACCAGTTTTTCATATCTCACTTTTTTTTAACCTTAAGCGTTGAGATAATATCATTATAGTTAATCACCATCACTAATATATTGTTTGTTTTAAAACTTGAAAATATCTCAATCAAATTTTACTATAAATCATTAGAATTTCATTTTGAGACGACTGATTTTAAATTCGTTGAGATAACATTATTAGAATCATCACAAACTTAGAACTCCTCGAACTTCGATTCGTAAAATCTCCATTCAATTTTTTCACAAAATGATTATAATGTTCCGACCTCCTTAAATCTATTGAGATATTATTCTTAGGATCATCACATCTGAAATAGTGTTCATTTTGAATCTTAGAACTTCATCACAATTTTATTCCTAAAAATCATCTCAAAAAATTAAGAGAAAAATATATATTTACATGTTTCTTTTGCTTCAACTTCTAAAAGTGTCAGGATAATAGTAAGTTATATCAAGAGATGAGTTCGTAAGTTATCTCAAGGGATGTGTTGCAATGACAGTCTCTTCTTATATAGTGTTTAGCACGTGAAAGTGGGGTGTTAGAAATTTCATTTAGCTTGGTTTTTATATATATATATATATATATATATATATATATATATATATATATATAATATTTTGTTTGTCGAAAAATTGGGTCGGATAAAGGTCTAAATTATTTTTATTAGGTCGGATTGTGCTTGATTACTTTGGAACATGTGCAGGCAGTGGTCAGTTTTGTGTTGTGCCTTTTAACAAAAATGATCAACCATGAACTTTTGTTACACTCATTGAAGCCTGTGATCGAGGTTGCTCTAACCTTGAACAACCGTGGGCGGTTATACATCATAGTGTTATGTTTCTAATGTGAAACAAAAATATTATTTACGTGCTCCATTCATCTTTGTAAAGAACAAAAAGTAAACATCTTCTTTTTCTCATAAATCAAAACTATGTAGATGACAATGCAAGAAAAGAAATATTATACATATACGAAAAGCTTGCTAGATTTTGAAACTAGTTCCTTTTTAAAGTTTAATTAAGTCACAGATTCAGCTTGCTTCAACTATGTTTATTACCATTAATTATCTCCATCCATTTTTGTCCCTTTTTTCTAATTATATTTGTTTTTTACAAATTTAAAGTATTGTTCATTAGTTTTTTTTCTACCCCCACTCATATTTAACAATTATGACTGCAGTAACTTCTCACAAGAACTAAAATAAATATTTTAATCCAAATACAATAATAATTTGTATTTATTAAATACTCTTTAATGTGTATATTAATCTTAAACATTAGTAGATGTAAAAAGCGATAATTTACTAATGGAATTGGTACGATGATGGAAATTATCGTAACGATTCTTTTGACCTGTGACGAATTTCTTAATTTGTAAAAAATATTTCACATATTTTTAAAACAATTGTTTTTAATTTGTACATAAATTAATTTTAATTTATATAGATTTTTTTTTATATTTTAGAATAATGCATAGTAATACTTAATCATTATGCTAACCAAATTGTTAATATTAAAAATGCTTAAAATGGATTGCACAATTATACAATTTAAATTTGGAATGAGGTAGATTTAACATTCAAACTTTTCTTTCATCAAACTTTATTGAATAGATACAAACCTCAAAGGATACCAAGAACATGGTGAGTAATGCATATTTGTATTTTAGTTAAACATAAATGAATTTTTTTCAAAAACAACAATGTTATTATTTTTTTAAAAATATTAAGTTATGTGAAATGTCGGTCCGATAATTTCATAAATCCAATAATTTTTTATTATAATAAACTTTAAATAATTCTAATACTATATTGAAAAGTTAATTTTAAACTACATTCAATTTTACAAAAACTAACTTATAAAATATTATAATTTTTTTATAACTTATTTATTAATGTTATATATTTATCTCTAACATCTTCAACCTAAAATGATTTTAGTTATTTTTTAAAAAAAATGGAGATACATTTTATGTGAAGGGAAATACAAATATGGTCATAGTTATTACGTGAAATTCTTATAGGTAAAACTCCTCACCATCACCGTTATTGGAAATCTCTCCACAACGAGAATGCTCATGAACTCCTCTTAATTTCACTACATTTTTTATATTGTAAAGTATATGGGTTCACTCTAAACATGTTCAGACAATCTTCAAAAAGAAATTAAGAATGTGTGTACTGAGAAGGTAAGAAAAAGGAGAAAGCAAAACCTATATTTAACTCTTTATTCTTATCCTTCATTGCCATTAGAAATTTTCACATTTTTGTACAATTTTTAATGTGATTTTTCTATAAAATGCACAAGAAATGAGTTCTTTTACAAAATATTTATAAAAAAATATCATAAAATATGAAGAATTTTAATGATCAACCTGTTTTACTAACATTTTTTATTATTACTCTGGTAATAACATCACAAAGTTAAGCTATTAAAGAGTAATACTAATTTAAAATCCTTAAACTATTGAGTGTGAAGTCATGACCAATTAAATTAGGCTAATTATACATCATGTTTTAGTAAGTGAGCTTAATTATTATGTTTCATTTATAATTTCTATTTTAGAGATTTTTGTATTTGTAATAAAATTTTAACAAATAAAATGAAAACCTAATTAATTACCCGAATCACGTTAAATCTTATGTTGTTTATTTTTTACAGTTGATTCGTGATTATGTGTGTTGTTTATGTGTGTTGTTTGTGCGTACAATTTTTTCTATCATAAACTATCATGTACTATCATGTTTTAAAACCAAAATTGGTTTAGAAGCAATTGGTACTAACCCGCGTGCGTTTTGTGTGAAAAAGAATTGAATTAAAGTGAGGTGTTCTTGACATGCAGCTATAGGGTGAGATGAATATGTTGCATAAATTTAGTGAAGAGAGTAACGTTGCGTTGCATGTGGGTAAAGAAAACCAAAGGTGAGTGAAGCAGAGGAAATTTGTGTGAGGTACAGGATCCACGTATTGCTCCCCTCACTTTCACTTTCACTTTCGGTGGAACATTGCAAAGGATTCAAACATTGAAACCACTCCTTCATATGCTTGTCGTTACAAAGTCAACACCATAACATTATTTTTTTTCATAGGTCGGTGAGATCGGCACGTGTCGGTGGTCCATTATAATCTTCCATCATTTTGTTCTCCTACTATAATACTATTTCTCACCTGTTTTCATTCTTTTAATATTATTATTACTATTATTATTCTTTTTCTTTTCGCTCAATCTCATATCACACCAAAATATCAAACCCAACACCTTTTCCTAACATACATCACAAACGATGAGATGAATATTTTAATAATGTTTTATTTATTTAGCTTCTAACATTGTTTTATTTATTAGAATAATGTTTTATTAAGGTCAAACTAATCAGTTGCTTCTTAAATTATTTCAGAATAATTAAAAATAAATTTATGAGTACCCGTCATTAGCCAACCGAACTCAATTTAAAACAAAAACTTCAAAGCTTACATTTCTTCTAAAATAAATTTCATTAACAGTTAAGCAATTTAGGTATCCAACTTTGGAAGCAAATGTGTTGCATTAGCTACATGATTTCATTATTTTCAACTAAAATGTTGAAATAGATTTGACTTTATCTCAAATCTTCCATTGTTTTCTACACAGATTCATAATTTCATATATACAAAAGTTCAATCACATAACTGCTAGTTTTTTTTTCAGATTTAAATGAAAACTAAGGAAATTTTGAAAAGGCAACGTATCAGAGATTCCAATATATGAAACAAAGGTTGATGGAAATATCAACATCATGCAGCAATATAAGAAAATTTCTTTGGATTTTAACACGTGGCTCCATTTCCTGTGGGATGAATTCAAGAAAATATCTATGTGGAAACATGAAAGATGCCTTTTCCATCCTTTTTTATATCAGTACCACTGAAGGAATAATGAGAACATTTTTTGGGGTCTTCTTCTTTGACCAGTAACACAGAATAATTCAAAATTCACCCACTTCTCTGTCTTGGTACGATGAATGTTTTGAGAATTTAGGCACTTTTGTTTTTATATGTTTAACACTCGCAAATGGGAAATGTGAAGTGTCTTCTCATACATTATACTCATACATTATATATCAAATATTATAGTTACTCAAAATTTTGAATTTGTAATATATTATCAGTATATATACTTTTAAAATATATTGTAAAAATAAATAACTTAACAGTTTTAATTTTAATCATATGGATTCCACCTGAACAAAATCTACTTAAAGATATTGTTCGCATCTTCATTAAAATAAAATATAATGATTAACGGATTAAAAATGTTTATTGATAAACTTTAATTGAAATACATAAAGGAAGACTGATTTATTGCTTTTCAACAATAATTTTGTTTGTTGTTTAAAACTTTAAATATGAATTAGTTAGGTAGCCAAAGCAAGACTACAACTTATTTCGATATATAATTAATAAGTTTCAGAAGCTTCCAAAATATGAGACACGTGTGATATGGGTTTAATTCAACAAACAATCATAAATAAATAAAAATATGAAAAAAATAAAATACTTTTTCTGTTAATTAATTTATAAATAAAAATTCATTTAAACTTTTTAAATTCTTATTTATATATATAAGTTAATTTTATTTTATGAAGAAATTTCTTTATTTTTTTTCTTTATCAACTTTTCTAAATACTCTCTCCTTCATATCTTATTTAATATATATATATATATATATATATATATATTTTTTTTTTTTCCATATTATGAATCATTTATGGTAAGAAGTTTTTGGGACTCCAGTATAATTGAAAATTTTACATTGACTAAAAATAAAAAATATTTCATAACATATAAAATATATAAATTTTATGGATCAATTTTATAAGATTGAGTTAAATTTAAAATTTATTTTTTAATATAGTATCAGAAATCTATCCTAATAAAAATATATTCTAACTTATATTATGTAACTTGTTATTCATAAATAATATGTGATAAGAACACCAAGTTTGTGTATGTTAGATTAAAAATATCTTTTATATATTGTTAGTTATCATGTTATAAATATCTGGGTAAAGATGGAATATTATAATGAGTTTCTATAAGGGTAGCTGGAGAAACAGCAGAGTGGACTTTTGTTTGAGGTATTGGAAGTTGCATCCTACTTCGTTGAAGCATTTGAATGTTGGAGAAAGTCATCGCCACTAGTGCCATTACATACAATACCAAAATCATGTTGAAGCCAAGTCAACTCGTTTATGGATTGGAAGTGCTCCAAACATGGCGCATATAGAAAATATAAAAATAAATGAAAAAATAATATTAAGTTTAGTTGATTATGTTATATAATTAAAAAGTACAATATTCTACATTAATTTATCACAAATATTTAAAAGTATCCATCTACTTCACATTTCGGCGCCTTTCTTTTTGCTATGTTATTGTTTATCATGTAATATAAGTATTGAATGGCTGGCACTAACAGACAGAAACACATAGAAAATGGGCCATTTTGGAGCACCATTCTTCTCTCTATAAAATTATAGTCAGGACCTTGCCATTGACAAATTAAAGATTATCTCATTTTGACTAATGCAACTCCAGCATGGGTGGAGGTTGAAGGGAATGGATAATATTAATAAACTAATTTCTCTCATTAATTACTTATAATGAGTAAAGCAAGGGAGTGATCTAAAACTTGGCTATTGCAACTAGGTGTTCATTTCTCAATGGCATATAAGATATATATTTATTATTAAAAATAATGTGGATTAGAAATAAAAATTGTTCCTGATATGGAGATTGACCTAAAGAACTATTGAAGGTTTTGTTTTCTTTCTTCCTTCAGACAGGTTGATGAGGCTTCGTTGTGATCCTTCTGGTCTTCACACTACTCCTTCGACTTTCAGTCTCGGGTGAATGTCAAATGGGGGAGGTACCTGCAGGAAGCACTCTGACGCTCAAGTCAGTAAAGAGGGTATTCGACACTCTAGTGTGTACAATAATAATGACGTACCTTTCTTCTTAGAATGTGCGCTATTTATATTATTTTAATGGGCTTACCTTATTGGACCCAATTAGTTGAATGAATCACACTTATGGTTGTATTACTTAATTCTTAATGGTAGTTTAGCTTCACTTACTTTGGTTTGAGCGTTAATGGTTAAATGTGTTAGTCGGCCAAACCGTCCGTGGGTCTCGGTCAGCTCGGTCAGAGAGACTGAGTCTCGGTCATCTCGATCTCGTCCCATATCAGTACAAAAATATTTCATTATATATATAAGTGAGTATAATTCGATTTTATAAAATTAAATTATGTTTAAAATTTTATTTTTAATATAATGTGAAAATCATTTAAAGTCTATTATTATAAGAGTTGAGATAAATTTAAAATCTATTTTCTAATAATTATTTTGAATAACTAACATTAGTGTAAAATACTATTACTACAAAATACTATTAATTGACTATTATAATTTTGGAAGTTTGTCTATGTTGAGATGATAACCAATATAATTGGATGAAGCATAGCATATACGTGCGTGTATATCAAAAGCATTGACACAATAATCATTGCTGCCCCATTAATTTAGGTATAATAGTCCCAATATCTATTGCTTTCCACTCTCAAGGGATATATTGGCACTCATAATTAGACACCCTCTAATGGTGGTCCACTGAATAATTACAAGGATTTTAAATAGAAAGATTAGTAATTTTAATACAAAAATAAAATAAAAAAAGTTCAATTTTTCGTTAGGTTAGAATATATAATACTATAATCATATATGGATAAGTAAAGGTACAATTCCTCTGGTCTACTCAATGATTTCATATTCGAATCCTATATAAAACTACATAAATACTTGAAAGAACTTTGCACCCACTCTGTCTTTATCCAGTTCTAACATGATTACCTCAAGTAGAGATACCTATGATTTATATACAAAAAATATTTTAATTGTAGTAAAACTTATTCTTAAATAGTGAAATCAACTTCAATACTTAATGGAAAAGCTTCCTATCCAAAAAATACTACTAAATAGTACAATGATTCGTTCTTCAAGTCAACATTTTCATAAGTTTTCTTATTTGTTGACAAAATATAATTAGCACCATAAATGTCAAGGCTATAAAATATGTCATCTTAAGACTATAAGATATGTTCGGGACATTAGAAGCTAATACAAGAAATGCTGTACTATAATAATAAAACAACACTAAAAAACGTACACCAAAAAGCAAAGAAAAAGATCACATAATATCAATCACACAGCCTAACACTCCCTGTTACCCAAAAAAAAAGAAAAAGTGATACAATTCTAGTTTGTATAGTTATGAGTATTTTGGGGTGTAAAATTTGGTGAGATTGGGTGGCTAAAATGAGTGAAAGAAATTGTGAAGTATTGGTGTATGGAGAATGATAATGAAGTTTAAGAGAGGTTATGTCAACTCCTAATAGGTTTCATCTCTCTCACTCTCATGTATTTTGATTAGCATTGATTAACATGTTAATATTAAGTTCTTTGATTGAAATTGATGTCCGTATAAAATTCATTTATATCAATCTCTCGCATATAAAATTAGTAAAAATGTTTCTTAAATATTGATCTCTCGCATTCTTATAAAAACAACTTAGAGTCTCGTTCAGACGTTAATAACAGTTAACATTTCAAGTCTATTTCTAGCACCCAAATATGTTAAGAATTATTGTTTAGGTCAGAACCCTAAAAATACCTTTTAGTCAAATTTAAGATTCTAGATCCAAGAGTGAGAAACATAACAATAATACCAATAATCAACCAAGAACAAAATATTATATCATATTTAAATATCACCTCAATACATAAGAGCTCGAACAGATTACTCCCAATCCCAAAGGAATGATAGAATTAGCCACACATACTTCTAGCACCTTCCAATCTCCCAATTGGTTACAAATCACTCAATGGTGTTTTCCTCTCAATTTGACATACTAGGGTTGAGTATCTAGCCCCTTATTTAACCTAATTTTCTAGGGTTATGTGACTTCCTGCATCGCACTGATGAACTTCTTGATAAAACATAAAAATAGCCCAATTTGTCTAACGCATTCTCGCTTGAGCGAGGAATTCCTGATAAGTGCCAATGTGTAGTTTTTATGATTGAGAAAATTGAACACTTTGGAATTTAATTGTTTTTTTATGTTAGAAAATTACCCAAATCTGAGAATTATTGAATCCGATTATATATTTTGAATCAAGAAACAAATGAAGAAATTTAATCCCAATTTTTGTGTAAATTGAAGATGAATATGAAACATTGAAAGAAAGAAAGCAAAAACTTAATTGGATCACAAGAAGATTTAGTTCAAGCTAAAATTGTCCAAATTTGATTAAAGGTGCAGTACTAATCTAGCTCAAGCTAGATATGCTAGCTCAAGCTAGAATTGCTAGCTCAAGCTCAAAAGTACCGAAAGATCTAGCTTAAGCTAAATTGGCACGCTTGAGTTAAAGTTCATTATATAAATTTTGAAACACAAATAAAAAGGAGGCGGTGGAAAAAAGAAGTGATTTTTAGAGAGAAGTTAGTGAGAGAAAGAGAAGAAAACCCCTGTTCTTAATAGAAGAACTTGGTCATATCAGCCCTTCTTATGCAATCTAGATCAAGAATGAAGATTGCAGGAGCTGTCATGAGTGGCCAAGTGTTTTCTAACTTGGGATTGAATGTAATCTACTTTGATCAAATGTATTCTTGGTGATATATATATATATATATATATATATAATATTCTGTTTTCTACTTGTTCTTGGTATTTTTGTTTCATACTTATTGCTTGATTCTATCTGATCAATGGAGTCTTGATTTTGATCCTTAAATTTAACTGGAAAGTACCTTTAAGGATCTGAAATAGACGAAAATACTTGATAACTTGTAATGTTAGGAATATATTTCAGGTTATTAATTACATCATAATTCTGTTCATAAAGCTGGATGATTTGTTAGATATATGAGGAATCAATATTTGAGAAATTATCTTATGAATTTCATCCGTGAGGAATCAAGGTGAATGACTTTAAATTAAACATCAAGAATAAGTAGTTTTGAGTATTATGTATTGTATTATTCCAAAATACAAAGGATTGAAATAGACTTAATTCAATCCCAAGTATCTTTATCTATATTTGATAAGTTAGTTTTGTTATGTCTTGAAGCAAATTTTAAACCTTTGAGTTACTTCTTGTGAAATCTTTAATTTGGTTATGAAAAAGTTCTCAAAATTATTTTCTACACTTGATGAGTTTTATAACGGAACTTCTTAATTAGAATTGTTTCATGTGGGTTCGACATTAATACTTTAAAGAGTACTATATTACAGTTGATTTGGTACATTTGCCAAGAAAAATCAACAAGTTTTTGGCGTCATTGTCGGAGAACAATTTCTTTTAAGAATTTCTGAAGTATAACTTATTGAGTATTGTGAATAGTTTATTTTCTTTGTGAATAGACACTTGTTTAGATCTTATTCTTTTATCTTGTGTTAATCCTTCTTGAGTTGTCTTAAATATATGCTATTAAGAGGACAAGTTCCTGAAGATCAATTGGAATTTGACCCAGAAATTGAGAAGACAGCCAGAAGAAATCAAAGCAAGAAGAGAAAAGAAAAGAAGAAGCAAGGACAAACAAAATGAGAATCTTTTAACACTCTCAACTCACACAATCGGATAGAGTTCCAAATGGTTGATAATAGACAAAATCCACCTAGAAGGACATTGGGAGACTATGTTATGCAACAAGGACCAAGGCAGCATAGCCATACCTTCTGCCACCAAATCATTAGAAATGAAGCCATCTTTTCTTAGCTTAATCAGTACTCATCAATTCACTGGAATGGATCATGAAGACCCTTATACTCATCTATCCACATTCTATGAGTTGGTTGGTACTATGGGCTTTGAGGAAAATGATATTGAATCTGTTTATTTGCGTCTATTTCCTTTCTCACTTGCAGGCAAAACAAAATTATGGTTAAAGTCACATCCAAACCAGAGTCTAAGTAGAATGATGTAGAAGAGAAATTCCTACATAGATTCTTCCCACTCTCTCGATATATCAAGGCTAAGTCTGATATCTCCACATTCAGGCAAAGGTCAGATGAACCTTTTTGTGAAGCTTGGGAACGTTTTAAAGTGATGTTAATTTGAGGATATTGCTCAGTTGAACATATTCCACAATGGTTTAAGGCCTGATAATAAAATGATCTTGGATGCTGCAGCAGGAGGTACAATGATGAGTGTTGATGCATAACAAGCTACAATAATCATTGATGCCTTAGCCTCAACAGATTACCAAGCTCAACATGATAAATATACAGTGCAAAAGAAAGGGGTGTTGGATCTTAGTACTTCAGGTGCAATTTTAGCACAAAACAAGATTTTGACTTAGCAAATTGAGGCATTAACCAAGCAAATGTCAAAACTGCCTCAACAATTACATGCAGTAAATTCTCTTTCAATTCAGAATCAAGCTTTGAAGTGTGATTTTTGTGGGGGAGATCATCTTAATGGCCAGTGCTCTTACCAAAATTCATCAGAGGAAGAGGTTCAATATATGAATAATCAAGGAAGGCAAGGTGTCTTTGCATATAATTATCCAAATAACATGACTCAAGGATGGAGGAATAATTGAAATCAAGGATTTGGGTGGAAGCAAGAGGCTGGATCATCTAATTGACAAGTTCCTTATCAGCAGCAACCACATTATCCTTCTATTCATGAGAGAACATCCAAATTGGAGGATACTTTTGAGAAGTTCAAGCAAGCCTCTCTATCCAATCAGAGAAATACTGAAGCATCAATAAGGAATTTAGAGACACAGGTGGGGCAGTTGGCTAAACAGTTAGCTGATAATCAAGGAAGTCAATTTTCAGCCAGTACACAAACCAATCCCAAGGAGCATTGCAAGTTTATCACTACCAGAAGTGAAAAATTTATATGAAAAGGAATTGGAAATAATTTAATTGTTGAGGAGGAGGTTTTAAAAGAAAGAGAGATTGAAAAGGAACAAATTGAGTGTGAGGGAGGAGAATGAAGGAATAAGGAAGATGTTGTAGATATTGGAGAGAAAAAAGAAAAAAAGAAAAAAGTTAAAAAACAAGAGATGAATGTTTCTATAAAAGATGTACCTTATCCACATGCTTATACAAAGAAATGCAAGGAAAGACAATTTGCAAGATTTATGGATATTCTCAAAAGATTGCAAATTAACATTCCTTTTACTGAAGCTTTAAAGAAGATGCCTGCATATGCTAAATTCATGAAGGAATTATTGACAAAGAAAAGAAAATTCAATGACCAGGAGATATTTGAATTAGAAGCTGGATGCAGTGCTATAATTCAAAAATCATTACCACAGAAATCTAGAGATCCTGAAAGTTTCACTTTGCCATTTACCATAGGAAATCTCACTGTTGGAAAGGCATTATTAGATCTTGGAGCTAGTATTAATTTGATGTCTTTATCAATGTTGAAGAAAATTAGAGATGTAGAAGTGAAACCAACAAGAATGACTTTGCAGTTGGCTGATAGATCAATCAAATATCCACATGGAACAGTTGAAGATCTGTTGGTAAAGGTAGATAAATTTCTATTCCCAGTAGATTTTGTTGTAATGGATATTGAAGAAGATGCCGAAGTACCTTTGATATTGGGAAGACCATTCATGAAAACTGCCAAAGTTATAATTGATGTAGACAAAGGAAGATTGAAGGTTTGTGCTCAAGATGAAGAAGTAAACTTTAATGTTTTTGAAGCAATGAAATATTCAAATGATCATAAAGAGTGTTTCAGAGTGGATATGATTGCTGCTGAACCTTTAATGACGTTAATCACGTGTCAAGCTATATGACGTTAAATGAGCGCTTGCTGGGAGGCAACCCAGTGTTTTATTTTGAAGTGTGTCTTTAATTTTTATTTTTATTTAGTAGTATGTTTTAATATTTGATGTCCTTAAAACTAGTTAATATTTGATGTCCTTTAAATTTGGAAATTGAGTAATGGTCATGTTGGATTGAAATGAATGGATGAAAGAAAGCTTAAAAAGGTTTGAACCTATTGGCAAAGACAAAATAAAAAATTTCAAGAAAATTTCATTGTAGGGTAATTTTAGCTTAAGCTAGCTTCTTATAGCCTAAGCTAGATAAGCAGAAAAATAAAGAAATTTTTGTTCTGCAATTCTCGCCTGAGCTAAAATGAGCTAGCCTAAGCTAGAAAATCCTGTTACTCTTCACCAAACTTTAGCTTGAGCTAAAATGAGCTAGCTTGAGCTAAACAAATTTGTTGCTCTCTGCCAAACTTTAGCTTGAGCTAAACAAATTTGTTGCTCTCTGCCAAACTTTAGCCTGAGCTAGAAAGATCTAGCCTAAGCTAGTGGGATTTTTTCTAAAAAAAAAACTGCAGTATTTTAAAATCACATTTGAAAACCCTGCACCCTAACTCATTATTAGTCAAACGTTCTCTGTTTCAAAAATTCGAAGTGGCTGACGTTTGGAGTTGGGAATAGAGTTAAATATGCACCATAAATGAGAGCTGAACCATCTGGAGCATCAACAAATGAAGATCCAAACCAAGTTCAGAATGATGATGTTGGCACAGAGCGGAACAAAGTCATAAGAGGAGATTGATACTTTTCATGCACAATGAACAAAAAACTGGTTTTATCTTTTTGTTTAACTTTACTTTCAGTACTAATTTAATTTAAGTAGTTTAATTTAGTAAGTTGACTTTAGCAGTTTAGTTTAATATTTCTTACTTTATCTTTTGTTGATGGCAAGCTTAAGTTAGTATAGTGGCTGATGTTTGCATATTTTGTGAAATCTTGTATATAGATATATGATGGTATAATTTTTTGGAAAATGAAATCAAACCATAGTTCTAAATTAGAACAACCAAATGGATTGATCAGGGAATTAATTTGAAAAAGAATTTGTGGTTGGAACCATCACTCAAATTGAGAAAGGATAGTAATGTGTAAAAGTTGGAACAAGGTAAATAGTTGAAAGCAATGACTGAGAACAATTGAGGAATTGAAATTAGCCAACCAAGTGAGAGTGTGAAACCTTTAAATAGTTTGAGAGACTTTCACTAGTGAAGAGTTAATTGAGGTTTCCTAATTTTCTAGTCAATTTACATCACAAAATCAAATATGGAGATGATTGAGGCATGTTTAATAGAGTTGGATGTGAGAAAACTTAGGGCCAAACAGCTAACCTTTGCAATATATAATGAAATGTGTAGAAAAATAACCCTTTTTGAGCTTAAATTTGTTTTATTGCACCCTAGCTTTTGATATACAGATATTGTCCTACCCTGTGGTATGCTAACAAAAGGAGAGCATAGGTGCAATTCAAATTTCTATAATTAGAAGAATTGAGTTTGGTGTGGCTGCTGGGATCTTGAGAATGAAAAAAAAAAGAAAAGAAAGAAAAAGAAAAGGGGCATTACAAGAATAAAAAGGGAAGTAATGTGGATGAATCTTATGGAAGGGATAATGAATAACACAATTAGAAATTGAATTGCAAATATGCTAATCTTCTGTTAAGTGTGTATTTTGTTATCCTAGAAAAACCAAATTTTCTTTGTAACCCAACCTCATTACAATCTGAAAAAGACCTCAAGATCTATGTTGGTAAAAGTGTTTGTAATCAACTAGAAATGAAGGACAACCTTAAATTAGCTTGGAAACCAGTGAAAAGAGAGGGAAAATACTCACCAGTGAGGAATGAAGAGAGAAATTCCTTAGTTTGATTCTCAGTAAAGAGTAACAATTGTTTACCTTGGAAATTGAATACATTCTTATCCTGTCTTGGTTTGAATTGATAGGAAACACAATCATTTTTTGTTGAATTATCTTGTGCTCTTTTCATGAAGTTTTTCTGATATTGAACTATAGATTTGATTTCTAAGGACTTTTTGGGAGGAATGAACTCTTATTTTTTTTTGGGATTCAATTACTCTGCTTGAGGACAAACAAGATTTTAGGTTGGGAGAAAATTGATAAGTGTCAATGTGTAGTTTTTATGATTGAGAAAATTAAACACTTTGAAACTTAATTGTTGTTTTATGTTAGAAAATTACCCAAATCTGAGAATTATTGAATCCGATTATATATTTTGAATCAAGAAACAAATGAAGAAATTTAATCCCAATTTTTGTGTAAATTGAAGATGAATATGAAACATTGAAAGAAAGAAAGCAAAAACTTAATTGGATCACAAGAAGATTTAGCTCAAGCTAAAATTGTCCAAATTTGATTAAAGGTGCAGTACTAATCTAGCTCAATCTAGATATGCTAGCTCAAGCTAGAATTGCTAGCTCAAGCTAAAAAAGTACCGAAAGATCTAGCTTAAGCTAAATTGGCTCGCTTGAGCTAAAGTTCATTATATAAATTTTGAAACACAAATAAAAAGGAGGCGGTGGAAAAAAGAAGTGATTTTTAGAGAGAAGTTAGTGAGAGAAAGAGAAGAAAACCTCTGTTCTTAAGAGAATAACTTGCTCATATCAGTCCTTCTTATGCAATCCAGATCAAGAATGAAGATTGCAGGAGCTGTCATGAGTGGCTAAGTGTTTTCTAACTTGGGATTGGATGTAATCTACTTTGATCAAATGTATTCTTGGTTATATATATATATATATATATATATATATATATATATATAATACTCTATTTTCTACTTGTTCTTGGTATTTTCGTTTCATGCTTATTGTTTGATTCTATCTGATCAATGGAGTCTTGATTTTGATCCTTAAATTTAAGTGGAAAGTACCTTTAAGGATCTGAAATAGACGAAAATACTTGATAACTTGTAAAGTTAGGAATAGATTTCAGGTTATTAATTGCATCATAATTCTGTTCATAAAGCTGGATGATTTGTTAGATATATGAGGAATCAGTATTTGAGAAATTATCTTATGAATTTCTTCCGTGAGGAATCAAGGTGAATGACTTTAAATTAAGCATCAAGAATAAGTAGTTTTGAGTATTATGTATTGTATTATTCCAAAATACAAATGATTGAAATAGACTTAATTCAATCCCAAGTATCTTTATCTATATTTGATAAGTTAGTTTTGTTATGTCTTGAAGCAAATTTTAAACCTTTGAGTTACTTGTGAAATCTTTAATTTGGTTATGAAAAAGTTCTCAAAATGATTTTCTACACGTGATGAGTTTTATAACAGAACTTCTTAATTAAAATTGTTCCATGTGGGTTCGACATTAGTACTTTAAAGAATACTATATTACAGTTGATTCGATACACTTGCCGAGAAAAATCAAGAATTCCTGCTTGAGCGAGAAAGGTGTTGATTTCCAAAAACGTCACTAGAGCTTATTCTCACTTGAGCAAGATAATCTGCTACTGAGTTTAACTTTTTTGCTTTTTTTGTGCGTTTTGGGTCTTCCACCTTTCTTTTTTTAGCTTATATTATTCCTCTTTAGTCCAAATCTCCATTATTCCCTATAAACCTGAAATTAACACTAAATTTGGGAATAAAATGCTCTTATTTAATTAAATATCATAAAAAAATGTAAAAATGTATAAATTCATAAATTAGGGGTTATTTTATATTTATTTTAGCAATCCATTAATACTCACAAGTGCCTTTATTTTAATATGAAAATAGAAAGAGGAAGGGTGCTAAAGGATCTTCTTGCCTTAGGCCATTTTTTGGATTAAATTCAGTAGTTGGACTACCATTTACCAACACCGAAATAGAAGAAGATTCAAGGAAATTCTTTATCCATTCAATCCACTTTACGCAGAACCCCATTCTTCCTAGCATATAAAACAATAACTCCCACCTAACAGAATCATAAGCCTTCTCATAGTCCACCTTAAAAAACACACACTCTTTCTTTTTCCTCTTGACTTCCTCAAGGGTCTCATTAGCTACCAACACATTGTTCAACAACCTCCTTCCTTCAAGAAAAGCAAACTGCCTATAATCAATAACTTTATCTAAAACCCTTTTCAACCTTAAGAAGAGAATTTTAGCCACAATTTTACATTAAAGATCAATCTAAATTCATTTAGATGTTGTGGATTTACAACCTTTATAACTTATATAATAAAAAAAAGCACTAATTCCATTCGGCCACCTACCACCCTCAACAAAGTTTTGTGCCACTCTCAAAATATCTCCCTTTTACATACTAAATACTACTTAATTTTTGCTTGAAACTTTGTCCACCTAAGTAAAAGTAACAACCTCATATTAAAATATCCAATAGAATTAAATAATTGTTTCTTTTATTCTAAATTTGATCAATAATTTAGTTATTGTCACATTTAATGAGTAGTCATTTTTCTTTCCTGTCATTTAAATACAGTTAAATTAGGTCCTAATATGTGTTATATATACATGACATTACATATATATTCTTTTTATCATTTACCTTTTGCTACTTTTATTTTATTCATTTTATAGTTTATAATGTACAATAATTTTAAATTATTTTCCAATTTTTCCTTAAAGTTGTTATACTAAATTTTATAGATTGAAATTATAAAAATTAAACATTTTGATTTTCTCACACATTTCATATTGTTTATCGCTATAATAGATAAACAGTGAAATTATATTTTTCAATCAAAAAATAGTATTAGAATTATACTAAAAATACATAAATATACATAGTAAATAATAAAGCTTTAATATGTTAAACACTACTCTTTTAAGTCATGAAAAGTTAGACTCTTTATTCACTTTCAAAAAGTAGTTCTAATTTAATTTTGAATTTAGAAAAAAAAAATTATTCAATGTGATTGAAATGTATACCAACTTAACTTTTAAAAAATAAAGTACCTTGAAATTTAGAGAATCAAAATAGTACATTAAAGAATAATTCTTAAATATGCCCTCTTTTAAGAATATATAATTCATAAAATAAATTTCACTAAAAATGGTTCAAATTTATAACAAAGAGTTAATTTTACTAAATAAAATAGAATTTCTTAGTTTATAAAAAAATTAGATACCTGGAGGGAATTAATTTCGTGAGTGAGGTTAAAGTTTCACTAAAAAATTCATTAAATAAAAACTAATCTTAAATACAAAAAATAATTAATTAGTATATTAATTAAATTAAATATTATTTTATAAACTATAAATTATTTGTATTTAAATTAATTTATCTTATTAATAAAAAATTATAAACTAATTTTTAAATTTGAATATAATATTAGTTATCAAAGTTTTAACTACTAATTATTTAGAATACAAAGTAGTTAATAGCTAAAAGTTTGATAGTTAATGTTAGATATTGTACCGTCCAAGCCTAGATCGAACATATACCGATCAAACTCAAGTTGTATGTGTTTCAACTCAACACATAACAAAGTAAAGTAAAGAATAGAATTCTCAAAGTACCTGCAATTATTTTCTAAACAAAGACCTCCAGAAATTAACCAAGATATCAGGAATTCTTATTAAAAAAACACCCACAAAATTGTCACAATGTAATAACATTAATTTGAACAAATATATTTTGTTAATCAATCTTATTTATTAACACACAATTAATATAATTCCTCGTTATTTGATTTTAGGGCACAATATTCCAATTACTTTAAATACACTGATTTTAACATATAATATCTCTGATCATATATATTCTGTAATATCTCAATTTCATTAATACATTTATTTAATCATAAATACTCTTATTATATTAATATTATACTATGATTTTATTATATTATGCTCGGATTTTGTGATATGATACCATCATACTAAAACCAATATCATTGATGCCCATGAAGTCTTATAAAATGTCCACTACTCTTAAGGAGTAAAATCAACTCATATTTGATAATATACTCACTTTATGCACAAAATTTTATGTTTTTATTGACTTGAACGTAAGAATATTCTTTGCAGGTGGAGTCCCCTCATTCCTTTGGAGTCAACTCACGAAGCTTGCAAAGAGGTGATCCAGTGACTATTTTAAAATTCAATCAACCATATTTCGGCAAGAATAGATACTAATTTATAAATTAGATTATAAATTTCTATTAATAATAGAAACTACTTATATACAAATAATTATTTAGTTTATAAAATAATATCTAATTTAATCCTAATTAATAATTTTTTATTTTTATAATTAATTTTGATGTAATGATTTTTTTTAGTATTTTGTATTAATCTCAAATCAATATCAAGATTATCTCTGATTTCTTTTATAAGAAATAAAAATATATTTTATTTATCCAAGAGCTTGATTCAAAGTACCATCAATTTCTGAAAACAACCAGATAATATTTATCGCAAGTTGTTTACATATTTAAAAAGTTTATAGTACCAGCCTCTCCAAAATATTTAATGGTGTCTTCGATAAAATGTTAATTATAACTTATTGTTGTGTTAAAACAAATTTAAGCATGTTCCATTTATTAAGTTGCGGAATGAGTTAAATAAAAATATTAAAAGAATGTGATACAAATATGTATAACATGTGTAACACGACAAAGAAAAAAACAACTCATTAAATTAAATAAAAACTATTTACAAAAAAGACCATGATAACTAAGTTAAGACAAATTTTTCATTTACCTCCGTATTTATTCTTCTGGTTCATAGTTTCGAGAATACCAAAATTATCTCTATATTTTATTGACATTTTTTCTTTCAAATTTCAGATTTGAACACTTTCTGAATTACAAAATTCGAAGTTAATATTTGCGATCTTTTGTATTTTAAATTACACCATAAAATATAAATTTTTTAAAATACAAAATTTGTATTTTGTATTGTGTGTTAAAATGTAAATTTTCTTAAAAACTAACCAAGAAAAGTAATTTTGGTATTTTTTTAAAATATGGAGGTTCAAAAAGAAAATCCTGGAGGTGCAGGAAGAATTTGCCCCAAGTTAAGAGTTTGTATTTTCAGTTGTACACACTGTTCCCTGTCGGTGACTTAACTGAACCAGTATGCCCAATCACGTTTGGCAGTTTGGCAATTTCTTCATGCACCATGTCAATTACAACATGCACCCAATCCACTGTCGGAAATGACAAAAATATTTTTCATAAATGACAAAAATATTTTTCATAAATGACGAAAATAACCTTATACAAAAGGAGGGTGTAAATAAAAATCACTTCCAGAACCTTTTATCCGAAAATATTTTGGATTTTGATATTCGGTACACATTTTTGAATTCCAAAATTTTTTATTCGGAATACATTTTTAATTTTGTGTTTCGGATTTTTTTTTCAGAATATACTTTTTTATTTTTGAATTTTATTTATTATTTCGGATTTTCAAATCCAGAATAAGGATAGTTTTGGAATTTTGTAAAAACTGATAGGGTGCAGGTCAAAATTGATATGGTGCAGGAAGAAATTGCCATCACTTTTCTATGCTATTTTTTTGTGCATTTGGGCCTTTTTGGCACTTCTTCAAAGAAAAAAAGGAAACTATACTGAAAGTGGACTTTAAACTAAATTAATTGTCTAAATTCCGTTTTGTTTTATTGATGATTGAGTTGATCAATCCCATTTTCACTTGAGGTCAATTAGAGAAACCCAAAACTTGTTAGTTTGATTAAATTGTTTTGGATTTAAAGAACTTAAACTCACCATATATTAGTAGTTTTTAGAATATAACTCCAATCTTTTTAGGGTTAATATAATTTAAATCTAATTAAAAATATGCTTTTTATTTGTTTCATATGTTAAATAAATTTTAAATTATTATCATCAATTCATCATGATCACATTAGCTTAATTAGAAAGTTAGTAATATAAATTCAGCAAAATAAAAGTATATTATTTAGTTTAAACTTTAAGTGTATTAAATAATCTCTATATAGATTATCAGTTCATAAACTAAACTAGTTGAAACATACACCAGTTTTATTGGTGCAGTTGAGGGAATTGTCATAGTAAACGGCTAGTGAAATTATTGACGACTCATTAAAACTTTAGTTTCTAACAGTTACAAAGAGGACAAAAAGAATATGATTTTCTACTTGTATTGCTTGATTAGATTCATTAACCAAGCTCAATAAACAAATTAATGAATTAAAACTCAAACAAAATTGATTGCCAACCTTCACATATTTCTTACAGCTAGTAAACATTAACCATTGTGATTTTACATGGATGAACGCCAAAGAATATTTGGTGATATCTTAAAAACAATCTCAGAAAGCTATTTGAATGGTGATTCAAAGTTTAATAGGTAGCAGTGTACAAATGTTGTGCATATACCTCCTCTACTTGTTTTGGTCTACAGTTCATGTTTTCCAGGCGCTCTCTCTTGAGAGCAGTGAACTTAGCAGCTATTTCATCGCAGTCTGGCAACTTAGGATGAACATGGTTAGGATTTTGAGAAGGACATGAATATGTCCTTAACATCCAGTCTTTGTTGTTTTTTTGCGTCTCTTGGGGCATGGCCATGGCCCTTGAATATGTAGCTTCTGTTTCTATTATTGTTGAGGAACAACTGGTCCTTGGATTGGAAACTTCGGGACCAGTTTGGAAATCTGAGTAGTTGAATGGACGATATTCAGCTGCACTACAATAACTTCTCCTATTTGGCCTCTGAGGGATGGTAACCAATTCATTTCTTTGGTTCAATTCATCACCCCAAAAGGGTTGGCAATGGCAACACTCATCATGCAGAACTCCTGGTTGAACATGTATGCCTCTTGTCCCTCTCTTTTGCTTCAGTGATTGAGGTTCCAAATAGTCTCTATCATTATAAAGGCAAAAGTAACAAGGCTGGTTCAAGCTGCAGCCACTCATTTTAAAGTTGAAAAGTTGTCTCCTTGTGCCATCTTGGCATTGACATGACTGTAAAACCTTCCCCTCTTCTGAGAAACCGTGTAGCATCAGTCTCTTCTGGCCATCATAACTTGATGGGAGAATTTCTACTAGTGAAGGCTTATGGTGCTTTCTTTGGTGATGAGTACTATGCTTATGAGCTGAGGTACTTTTGCATGGTTTGTGATAATATATCATGTATCCAATATCCATAGCACCTAGGTTTTCCCCGGAGGATGATCTCCTTCTTGATCTTTTCTTATGTTTCCTTTTGCTCTTTCCAGAGGTTTTTGTGCTTGAGTTCTCACTCTCTGATCCGTCATGACCCATATCACTATCATCGAAACCAAATTGATTTTTTTCTACTCTGGATACACCAGAAGAACTGAACTTCAACAGCAGTTGGTCCTGACTGACACAATCTTTTGCTTCAGAAAACTCCTTAATGTCATCCACATATTCTACCATTTCTCGAGGACAGGGAGGGAAAGTTACTCTTAGTGGAGAAGATGTTAAATCCATTCTTTCCCCCTTGGTTTGCAAATCAAAATTTATTGAAGAAAGTAGCTCAGGATAGTCTATCTGTTCTACTTTCTTTTCCAAAGGATAACTCGGGATATATGGGGGATATTGCTGAACAGCACACACCATCGCAGAAGTATTGGCAAAGCTAGCATCTGGTAGAGAAGAATCACTTGGTTCGGAAATGAATGAATTGGCACATGTTACATCTCTTTTCATCTCTGAAAGGTAGACTTTAGATCCTGAAACTGAATCAATTATGCGGGCATCACTTTCCACTAGTTGATACCCTTTATCTTCTTTCAGCTGTACAAAAGCATTCAACATAATTTGGTATTAGTAGATGATGACAAGATTATAAACTCGTTAATACATTCAAGGTGGTAAAAAATATTGACCTGCTCTTGTTGCCAATTGGGGTAGTATTTTATAGTTAATAAATCTTGTTGGAGGCAGTTATCTCTGGCTACTTCATCCACCATTCTGTACTTAATTTCATCCGGCACAGACTTTACTGACAGCTTCTCTTTCAACTGTGATTCCAAAATTCCATGAATATGTATTCATCACTACTAAATATGGAATATCTAAACTTTACTGAAAAAAACATCATACTTGTTTGTTCACAAGATTCCCTGGAAATAGCTCCACAGCTCTAGTTGCAAATCTCTCACCATAACGCTGTTCAAAGAGCTTCCTGATGACACCAAGCTCAGGAAGTTCCCCACATCTTGCTGAAGCAAATATAAGACTAGAAACTGCTTCATTAATGTCATTTGGACAGTCCCTGATGTTTGGAAAGTAGGACCATCAGAAAAAAAAATGTGAAGGAGATGAGGGGCTGGAAAATGAATTTGATTTAGATAGGTACAAAGCAGTTAGTACTTTTGCTTCCGAATGTAGGAGAGTTGGGTAAGGATAAATTCACAGAAGCGATCTAACAATTCATACGCAGCTGCTAGGCTTTCATCTCCTATAAGCTGCTCAACCTGAAGTTTGGAGAAAATTTTTAGTTAAGATTTGGGAATGCAGAATGGGATGCTTATAAAATATATACTTTATTAATAGAGATTAGAGAAAGAAAATAATAAAACACTTGTGAGTTAAGTCACAAAATTATAATAAAACACTTCTGAGATATTATAATTGCGTCACATTCCTGTATTTGCAAGCTAGAAAGACCAGAGTTTCTTAATTTCTAAATTTTGTTACAGAATACAAAACTAAGATTCTGATCTTAAAATAACTACTGTCGTTAAACAAACTTGGATTTTTTCCTCGTCAAGGGCTTCATCAAGAAGAATTATAGAGGCTCAAGTGCTAAACATGTACACACGAGAGACATATACTATCAGTTATTAGACTTACTAGGAGAATTTACAAAACTAATAGAAGACAGAGTAGCATATTAAGCTAACAGTAACAAAACCTACAATAAAACCCAGCAACAACTTTATTTTATGGAAAACCATCTTCCAACACTCATACATAATGCAAAGAAAAGAAGAAAACTTTTCTTATATTAATGACAAAAAATGATATTAAGGAAGAGAGTTATTGAGGCAGTGATCAAGAAATGAACAGGTAGCATTAACAAACCCGGTTAAATGCAGTTTCTTCATGGCCACGTTGTATTAGCTCGGCCAAGTCCTTTCGCAGTTGCCTGGCTATTGCAAGCCTCTTGTTCTTGAGTAGGCTCAGCCGGTACCGGGCTCTTTTGATCGTCCTCTTGCTGCAAACCACCAAAGCCAAAACAAAAACAAGGGTTACATAAACTTGAACTCATGCATGTATGATCGTGTCAAGCAACATAAACTCAAGTTTTGATCAGTTTAGTTACCATTTGGAAGCTTTGGACCAACCGAACAATATGTCAAACATATCTACTTTCTGAATTCATTAGAAATATGAAAAAAGAAAACAAGCTTTAGTATATAGAAAGCAGTTTTGCAAACCAAAGAGAAAAAAAAGTTATTAGAAGTGACGAAAAAGCAACTGCAGGAGGACAGTTACAGTTGAGGCTGAGTTTTGTTGAGATAATTTAGATGAGAGTGGTTTGAAAAAAGAGAAAGTGACAAATTAGTGGGACTTAATTTGAAAGAAGAAGAAGGAGACAGTTGTGGTCTCTTTGAAAAATAACTGCTCCACTCTACCTCTGTTTTTCAGATTTTGGACACGTCAATCAATTTCCTTTTGCAAAACACCACGTACCTGCGAAAAAAATAGCAGAACAGGTTCGTTAAATTCTACAAGTTCATTTCAACCTACAAAATGCTCATTAAGTTTATATTTAATCATTTGTGAGATATATCTAATTATTAGTATTATAAGTACATATAGACATATTCATTACCTCTTAAAAACACAATTAAGTTAATTACAATTAATTAAACATTAGTGCTACAAATATTAAATTGAAGATTGACATTTCACTTATTATGAGCCAAGAACAACTCTTGATATAGTTAATGACAAGATTAATACTATAGGGGATAATTAAAGCGGAAAAGTTGAGTGCATTGATGAAAAACACGTTCCTATCAGAAAAGAAAGAAGCATGCGCATCAAACACACTGGTGTGGCTCAGGTAAATGAAGGAATTATATGATTGAAGTGACCGTAACAAGAACGCGCTGACACTGACACTGACACATGTAATTGTGATCAGTGAATAAATTCAAAGAAAAGAAACAAAACACAGCGTTTCAAGAAACTAATCTAATCTATCTATGCCATGGCGTGGCCGTTAGTTGTTAGCGTTTTTGTTAAGCAAAAACCGATAACCAATTCGACCCACCTCCTTGTACTACGTAATTCTAGGACGTTCACCAACTCATGTTTTTTTGTTACCCTTTCAGAGAAACTTGCACATTTTAAAAATAAAAAATATATATAGATTAATACACATATTTCATTATTTTGGTGTCATTCTTAAATGCAAAAATGTGAAAACTTACAATTATGAGTACACAATGTGTTTATATTTTTTAGGAGGCAGCATCTTATGATTCACGTATGATGTTCTTGCACTTTAGGTGGTTGTTGTTTACTTGTTTTGCGTGTACGAATCGTATGCTGTTCTTCTGTGTTGTATTGTTCTGTTTTTATCTTCGTTTACAGTGTAGGGACTCGACAATTGGATAAGGAATAAAATTATTAGGTTCTAACTTTATGGGTATAATATTATTTCTTTTAGTCAAATGTGAGAGTCTATTTTTTTTTGTTCAGATCTTGATTACAATCGTGTTACTAAGGGATGAATTTGTAATTTTAGTATAGGGTTTAGTTATAGTTTAAACTATCAAGATTCCTAAAGAATTCATACAGCTTCCTCTGATGCAGTTATAATGTAAGAAAAATAAAAAGTTCATCTCATAGTTGCAGTTATAATGTAAGAACAAGAAAAAGAGAAATGTTAAGACATTTCAATAGAAAATGTCCTTACTTGATAGCAGCGCGACTCTCACAAACTCAAGAAAAAAGAGGAGGTTTGAGGTTGATGATGTCCAAAGAGAAATCTACGTGAAAAAAATATTCAATGCTATAAGAGAAAGTATGAGAAGTTTATTTATAGATTTAGAGTCTCAGCTAAAATTTTCAAAAATATTTAAAATATCATTGATTATTAAATATTTTTATTAAATCAGTTATTACTATATAAATGTTTAAGTTTATTTGATTAGATTGCATGTAATATAAATGTTTAAGTTTATCTGATTAGATTGCAACTAACTTATTTTATTAGATTACATGTAATTTAATTGGATTTTATATTATTATAAATATATAAGTGAGTAGGAAAATTAAGTAAATAATATATGTGATTGATTTTATTTATGGATATTTGGCCTCATCTAGATATTCAAAATATATTTAAAATAAATATCTATCATTAAATCTATTTTGACTGTGTAAATATTACAGTTATAAGGTTGACGAGTTCCGAGGAAGAAATTAAAAATACATAAGTTAATATAAAATTCAGTTAATATTCGTATGGAATTCTTGAAACTAATATATATTTAGAGATTTTTTAGTGTTAGGTGACATATTTAAAAAAATTAACATAATTAAAAAATACTATTAATTATTAAATATATTATTCAATCAATTATTATTATATAAATATTAAATTAATATGGTTTAATTGAAGTTTTATATTTATATATATATATATATATATATATATATATGTTAGATATATACAGAATAGGTATAGAAAATGTTGCTGTTTAGGATTTAAAAAAGATATCACTCTCTAATTGTGAAATCCGTCTTTGCTTTGTTGATGAGAGGGATAATGGAAGTGATTTTTCAATCCTCACACGAATGAAAAGATTTATATTGATTCTACGTAGGATTATCTTATTTAACCCAAATATTACAGGTATTTTATTATAATTATAATATACAAAATTAAATATTAAATATATTTATTTAACAATTTAAAAAATATTAAATTATGCTATTAATAACAACAAATAATTATAAATAACAAAAATAATAAAATAAAATTATAATATCAACAACATATATAGTTATATAAAATAACAAATATATATAATAATAAATATTATTTTTATAATTTAAATATATTTAATAAATTTATTTGAATTTAACACAAAAATATTTTTTATTATATTTTTTAATTTTTATTAAAAAAAATACAAGTAATTATAGATATTATATATTAAAAAAATTATTTAATTCAAATCTAAAAAAATATATATATCATAATTCATTATTAAAATATTTTTTAATAATAAAAATAAATTTGTAAACTTACATTTTACATCTTTAAAATAATTTTTAAATTCTCTCTCAACTATCACATCACTTACAAATTTCAATAAATCATTCTTACAAATTCACTATATCATCTCTCAATCCAAACAATCTCAGATAACATTTTTCCTAATCCTTATAAATCCATTCCTTTCCCGACATAATATGTTGCAGCTCATGTAAATGTAGTGTTGAAATTAATATTAATACTTGTTAATTACCAGTGTGCTAATTTAATACAACCAGCATGTTCAAAGTGATTAAATCAATTTGCTTAGACACTGAGCAATGAGCTTGGAAATATGACACAAAGGTTTAACTTTGCAGTCTGCATGCTTCTCATCATATTTAATCTGTGATGAGAGTCTGCTGCTATGGAAACAGAACAAACTAAATTAACAATTACCTAAGGAGTTCCTACTTACCTTTTCAAACCTGTTGAAGTTAAGTTTTGTTCTGTCTTTCGGTGTCCAACGGATTACGTGTTAGAAACCATTTTCTCATCTTTGTTTACACCACACCATCCCTTTTTCCTCCAAGTGCTCCCTCTATGTTAATTATAGTAGAACCCCCTTTCACTATGAATGGATTGTTTCTATGTAAGGTTTTAAATTATGGCAATGATCATTGATATTATGCGGAATTGCAGACAAATATAGCAGAAACTTCAAAAACCTTGACTTTGTGAATAATATCACGATTCCAAACCATTTTTCAAAACCTTGTTTTTATGATCTAACATGTACTTCTCTTTCATCATAGAAAATGTATTGTTGTAGATTGGGTGATTGTTGACATTTTTGGTCGATCTTGGTGACACAGTGGTAACAACACACTTGCAAGTTAGCCATTCCCGGATTCAGTCACCTTAGAAAACTTACGAAAAAGAAAACAAAATCACATGAAAATTATTGAATAGAATATTAGATCGCAAGAAAATTTTTATGTACAATAAACTAAACTAAATTCTAGGCAATATAAGTTAGCAATTTTTTCTCTTCTGTTTGACTATCTATCTTCTTTCTTTTTGAAACTGGTCTCCCTACATATATACCTCAAATAACATGGCATTTGTGATTACTCATGCTTTAAAGGTCTCTCCAAAGCTCTCATCATCAAAGCTTCATTCATACTTTGATTCAGAGTAAAACTTTATAAAATGTAACTACTTCTGTTATAAACGTGTCCCATCAAGAACATGTAGCCAAATTCTACAACAAATCCCAATCGCCATAATCAAAGCCAAGTAAACCACACCAACCCAAATTCCACTTAAAAGAGCCACTAATGTACACAAAGCTTCCAAGCCCAACCATTCAGAACTCTATTCCATAGGTGAAATCTTTTTCCAAAATACTAGGCTTTTTGTTGGGTTCCAACTTGTCAATAAGCACGGAACAATTTACATTGACCACAACTTTCTTGAGATGAACAAAATCTTTAATCACAAACCTTATGGGAAGCTTCACTATTATTAACAAAGGAATTTTCCCTAAATCCTGGTCTTCCATAAAGCGATTTTGCAGTTGAGCACCGAATTCGGTTTCTCCCTTCAACTCCACTTTGATATTTGTTATGTTCTTACCTGGCTGCAAGAAAGGAGGTATCTGCCCTGAGCAAAGTTGAGACCCTGAGTACATTATCCTAACTCTATTTTCCAAATAGTCCATCCCAATCTCTTCATTCGGATTCTCTGCCTTCACAACAACCACAACATCACTGTATAACTTATCATCCTTTCTAATATCAAAAGACTTTATTTCAATCTGTTCAAGGTCGTAGGTAGGAACTATAGGCTTAAGAAGATAATATAAAGCCAAACCAATTCCCACCAAGATTATAATTATTATCAAAATTATACAAATGCAGCAACGGCAGCAACTACAGCAGCAACAGAACATGCAACTAAAGCACCCGCATATACCAGAGCCACCATGGTGATGGCGACGGTGAGGTTTATAGCCATAAGGACGAGGAGGAGGCGGTGCATACTCTTGTTTCTGTACCGGGACATACACATTAGGGACATACACGTTAGGGGAATGTGCTTCTGATGTCATGATAAATGGTGGTGATTATTGATGAACCCTTTGAGATTGTAGGCACAGCACATTGAAGGGCATGAGTAGAGAAATTTTCCTTTCTCCTCTTCCTGTGTTGGACAAGATTGGACTGCAATTCTCTGTTTTTTGGTGTAGGGAACCTTCCATTGGTTAAGAATTTTGTTACGCGTGAATGGACACGGTTCTCTAGACAGGTTTAGAGGCTCAAACTGGTTTCCTCAGTTTTTTGTTTTCTCCTCCTCTTCTTCATCCTATATTTAGACACTGGTTAATTAAGGTTGCATTTTGTTGCTGATCTTAAATTATGATTAACTGGGATGCCGACTAAATTTTGAACATTTCATTCAATTTATTTATTTATTTGTTCAACTTCATATACTTTTAATAATCTCACGAAATGATAATAAGGGGTTGATGAACTCAATGATATGTTTCTACAGACTGAGTTAAAAAAACGAATCCTCACCACATACTAAAAAAACAAGTTTTTTCTAGGAATTACAGAAACCAACTTTGTTGATATGCTTTCTATATGATATCTTTCAGGAAAAGACTCCTAGAAATCAAAGAACACTAATCTAGTGAGGAAGTTCTTGGAAGTTGAAGCATGGTTCACTTGTTAATGTTAGGTTAAAGATCAATCATGTGCAATGATCTCACAAACATACCAATTACAAAATATAAAGCATCATACTCTATACAGAACAAATGGTATACTAGCATGATACCCTTTTTCCATTATCAACCATACACAGAGCTGCGGTAAAAAAAGAGAAGAAGTGATTGCAAGAGAAGAGCAGGGAAGCAAGAAACTTGGCTCATTCTAAACACAGAAAAGAAGGCTTAAAGTCTTCACAAGTCGGTGGAGAGAGAGGACTTGGATCTGAAAGAAGCTGCTGTGGTTTGAACAAGCTTCAAAACAGAGGCTACAAAAGTCTTGAAGTTGAGAGCAACCTTGTTGAGCTTAGGCGATTTGGGCTCTGAGAAAGAATCTAGCTGATAGGTTGAGAGGAAGATTTTCCTCTGCTTGGCTCTTCGGCGTCTGTAGCTGATGGACTTGAGAATGTGGTCCCTACCAATGGTGGGTTCAGCTCCAAGAGCTTCATATCTGTATCTGCGGCTGCGGGAAAGGGTGGTGGTGCGAACAAAGGTTGTCATGGCTGTGCAGAACACAAGGTTTCTCAGCCTCAATCTCAGACAGTCGTCACAGCTGCTACAGAACACAAACTTTTGATTCGTGTTAATGATCGAGAATGATCATGGTTGGGTGTCTCCTTTTATTGTTCTGTCCCTACCCTTATGAGTGTTGGGTATAGGCTTCAATGAAAGGTAGTTTACCATCATTTCCTGTTCTTTTTTCCTATCTCTGCCACCTTCATTTTAGATTTCTAATTTCTAGTTTAAAATTCTAAAAACCTTATTCATTCAATTTTATGGATTTTTTTTTTACAAATTAGAAGTGAAAAAAAAAATAGAATTTTTTATTTTTTTTCTTATATTTTATTGAAAAATGTTTGTCTAAGCGAACCCTGATATTTAAAAGTAATTGTTTAAGTACATATCTTATATTTTACATTTATGATAAATAATTTAAATTTTGATATGGGATTATGTATAAATATTGAAATTAAACAGAAAAGTTTAACTTAAAAATAGAGATAAAATATATATATATATATATTAAGGATAAACAGGGCAATAAAACAAAGTATAATTTTTTTTTTCTTTGGATGAATTTGGTTTTACCCTATTTTTATTTTGTTTTATTTTTTATGTGATGACATATGTGTTGTGTAACATGAATTTTAACAAAGAAAAAACAAGTATGATATGTAGTTTGAAATAATTTATCTATAACCATATATAATGAGATATATAAAGAGGATTTATGATTTCTTATGATTTTACTATTTAAGTAATTATTTTAAAATTTTAAATAATTCTTTCCAATAAAAAAAATCACATACACAATAAAAAAAATTACATATAAAAAAATTAAAAAGGAAATTATTTTTATAATAATTTTTAATAAAAATATTTATGTAATTTAATAATATATTTTTATAATTTTTTTATCAAAAGAAAAAAATGTAATTATTTATCTTTTAAAAAAATAATTTATCTATTTACTTAATAAAATAAATAATTGAATAATTATTTATTTTAAAATAATTAAATAATTTTTCTTTTTAGAAATGATGTTACATATATATTTAATTATTGTTATAATTTAATAAATTAATTAATTGACTATGAACACAACTTTTTTATTTAGTTTCATATTTAATTTTCTTTTTACTATTATAAGATTATAATATTATTATATTTTAAATTAGTTTTTCCATTTATATGTATATAGTAATTTCTGTAAAAATATTTATAAATTTATGTGATATATTAATTCAATAAAATTATAATTATTATAAATCTATAATATAATATGTATAGTAAAGAAAATACAATAAACTTTTAAAAATATTTTAAAAAAATACGACATCGTGTGTGTCCGGTAGTAAATAATAATGTGAGTGAAAACTCACTCTTCAAATTATATATATATTTTAGTTTATATAACATATTTAATAGTTTAAGTATTTAAAAATACTTTTAATGCTGATTAATTGGCTCAATTTCCTATCTAGCACCATTTACATCTTTATTTCCCTATCTAGCATCTTTTTGTTTTTATTTCTCTATCTAGCATCCTTTTGTTTTTATTTCCCTATCTAGCACTCTTTTATTTTTTATTTCGCTATCTAGCACCATTTTAAAAATAAATAAATAATAAATTATTATTTTTTTATAATTTTAATTTTGAATGCATTAAAAAATAAATATTTTTAATGTTTAAAATAATTAGAAATATAATTAATGAATAAATAAATGAGTTTTTACAAAATAAAAATAAAAAAGTAATAAATTAAAAATGTTTAGTTTAAAATTATTATTTTTAAAAATGAAGAAAATAAAAAATTAAACTCTACAACAACGTAAAAGTTGAATCTATAAACATAAATTAGTATTTATTTTTATTATTATTGATTATGTAATTATGTTAATTTCAAGTAAAAAATACAGAACATATTTATAAAAAAAAAACAAAGTCAATTAGTATTAATTAATAGTGGACACATAAATAATATTGAAGTGTTTACCTAAATGCAAAATTCTAAAAAAAACTAATACAAACATTACACTTAATGCTTAAAAATGAGAAGAAAAAAATGCAAAAATAAATAAGTCTAGAAAATAAAAACAATAACAATAAAATAAAAACAAAAACCATAAATAAATAAAGATTGACAGAAAAAATAATAATAACTAAAAACATAAAAGGTATAAAATAAAGGAAAAACAAAATAAGATAAAGATAAAAGATATAAAAAAAATCAAATAAATCAAAACAAGATAAATATAAGAGATATAAGACGATACTAAATAAGTATATGTTGATCATAAAAAGGAAAATAAATGAGAGATGATCATTCATTTAATATGTTCTTCAATGGTACATTAAATAATTTGTGCAAAATGAAACATAATTAATGACGAAAAGTAGACGGTCTAGTAATGTTGGGACACATTCTTTTTTTTGTGTCCTGGTGTTTGACAATATTATTATCTTTTTATTCATTAATTATATTTCTAACTATTTTAAATACTAAAAATATTTTTTTTAATGCATTCAAAATTAAAATTATAAAAAAAATTACTGGATTGTGCAATTCTCGTCATTAATTATGTTTCATTTTGCACAAACTATTTAATGTACCACTGAAGAAAATATCAAATGAATGATCATCTTTTATTTATTTTCCTTTTTATGATCAACATATACTTATTTAATATCGCCTTATATCTCTTATCTTTATCTTGTTTGAATTTTTTTTTATATCTTTTATCTTTATCTTATTTTGTTTTGCCTTTATTTTATATATTTTATGTTTTTAGTTGTTATTTTTTTTCTGTCATTCTTTATTTATATTTATTTTTTGTTTTTATTTTATTGTTGCCGTTTTTATTTTCTATACTTATTTAGTTTTGCATTTTTTTGGTCTCATTTTTAAGCATTAAGTGTAGCATTTGCATTAGCTTTTTTTAAGAATTTTGCATTTAGGGTAGACACTTCAATATTATTTATGTGTTCACTATTAATTAATACTAATTGACTTTAGTTTTTTTATAATTATGTCATGTATTTTTTACTTGAAATTAACATGATTATATCATCAATAATAATAAAAATAAATGTTAATTTATGTTTATAGATTCAACTTTTATGTTGTTGTATAGTTTAATTTTTTATTTTTTTCATTTTTAAAAAAAAATAATTTTAAACTAAACATTTTTAATTTATTACTTTTTTTTTTATTTTGTAAAAACTCATTTATTTATTCATTAATTATATTTCTAATTATTTTAAACATTAAAAATATTTATTTTTTAATGCATTCAAAATTAAAATTATAAAAAAAATAAAAAATTATTTATTTATTTATTTATTTTTAAAATGGTGCTAGATAGGGAAATAAAAAATAAAAGAGTGTTAGATAGGGAAATAAAAACAAAAGGGTGCTAGATAGGAAAATAAAGATGTAAATGGTGCTAGATAGGGAATTGAGCCTGATTAATTTGGTCGGGTTAGGTTTAATTTAAGTGGGTTTTTTTTCTATATTTTCCTCATTTTTCTAAAGACCCAAAGCTTAACTAATTTTATTGTTGTAAACTTCTAAATTAATTAAAAAAATTCAAAATCAATCGAACTGAAAAATAGCATATTTATGAAGTTTTGTATAATTTTCTGTTTATTTGTGAAAGTTGAATCTAACTGAATTTAACATCGTAGTACATACTTTTATTAATTTTACTTAAAGAATAATAGTATGTTGAAGAACACAACCTCTAGATGAAGAGGTAATAGATTATTCAAAGACTTGAACCAAATTCCTACAATAGACTATATGTAAGGTTTTCAAATTAGGCTTCTTCTTCCTGCACCCCCACGTTTTCCTTCCTGCATCCCCACAATTTTAAATATTCCAACATTAACCTTGACCTATAATTTCAAAAGGGACTACCGGATATCAGGATCCGGTAATATATTCCGGATTCATGAATCCGGAATTGATTAAATTGTGTTTTTCAGATGATGGGTGTTCTGAAAGGTAAAAGGTCATAAATTGTTGTTTTTCGGAGTGCTGAATCCGGAAGCCTAAATTGCATTATGGATTGGTGGATCCGGAATTGTTTTTTTGTGTTATGGATTACTGAATCCGGAATGCATCACTTGCATTATGGATTATAAATCCGAAATTATTTTTTTGTGTTATGGATTTCTGAATCCGGAATGGTCTTTTTGAATTATGGATTGTTGGATCCAAAATAATGTTTTTGACTTATGGATTCATGGATCCGAAATGCAATGATTTTGTTTAATTTTTTTTTATTTGCAGAAGCATGGACAGTATTGATGAATTTGAACAAGAATTATATGATGGGGTTGATGATGATATTGAGAAGTCATTATCCATGTTCTTCATGTTTTTTCATCTTTATTAACATGTCTTCTTCTAACAGAGGTTGTGGGACTTAGACGATCACCTTGTGAACCTCCTCCCATAGTCTTCACCGTTACTGTTCAATTACACCATTCAAGTTAAACCAAATTACAAACTAATGAATAAGATGTTGAACCAATACAAACAAAAAACAACAAATATAAAATTCTATTGAAACCAAAAGAGAGAAAAAAAAGCATTGTATCATTTCTACTAAACAAATATAAATAAACTATAGACAAAAAAAAATATTAAAAGAAGAAAAAAAGAAGCTCATTGCAAATCATATTTGAAGATAGAAAAAATCTTTTGATGAAGTTTTATACGTTGAAGAAATGATGACCATAAAAACACAAATCTAGATCCACAAATTCGGAACCTTCCCGGATCCACAAATTCAGAACCTTCCCGGATCCACAAATTCAGAATTTTCCTGGAACCACAAATCCAGGATTTTACCGAAAGCAAAAATTCGAGATTTTATCGTATTTTGTGATCCAAAATTCTATCGGATTCTATAATTTGGAATGGAAGAAAACACTTATTGATGGAGATCAAGCTCAAGAGGACATGGAGGCCAATCAACAAGATCAAGACGAGGTGGAGGCACAATTAGAAGACGCCCATGGAGGTCAAAGTCAACCTCAAAGGATTACAAGAAGCATGTTCAAAGCTTTGGGAGCTAGAAGACATTTATTTTCTCTTTTTGTAATTTCTTTAGTTGAAGGTGCTTAGAGGGAAACTTTAGAAACCTCTTTTGTTTTAGCACCTTGTAGGCTTTAGTTAGGAGTTTTAGGGGGGGTGTATTAGTAGATAGGTGTAGAAGTAGAATAGGAGGTGCCAAAGTGAAGGAAAGGGTCACACCTTCCTCATGCATAGAATAGGCGCCGGTTCTAGAATGATTTGGGAGGGAATTTTGAAATTGTTTAGCTTGCATTTTCAGCACCTTAGGCTATAAATAGAGGTGCTCTCTTTGTAAAATTCAGATTAGAATTAATCTAAGAAAACTCTACTCAAATTTTGAGTGAACTTTGGAGAGCTTTTGGAGCCTTCTTCTCTAGTCTTATTTTGATGGATCATTGGAGTCCTCAAGTGGCGGCATCACTCTCATCTAGGAGCATTTCACACTTCTAGTGGCGAGATCATCCAACATTCTTCCATCTTCATGAGCACTCTCTTCTCCTTCCTTTCTTCTCTTTCAATTGCTCTTGTGGTCTTGTGTTCTTGAGTATTTTGGTTCGGTTTTTCTGTTTTTCCAGCACCTATTGTTTCTGTTCTTGCCTTTTTATTTTCAATTATGTTCGGTTCATTTGTGTGCTTAATCATTTCTGTTCGGTTCCTTTTAATTTCACCTCTTTTGTTCGGTTCAATTTGACTAAAATTGGTTCATCCAATGAGTTTGGGATTTGGTACTAGTTTTTGGTGAGTTCTTGTCTTAGAACAATGATCCAACTCTACGAAAAGTGCCTCTATAATGTCCAACTCAAGGTGATTCCTAAGAAGGTCAAGAACCTTTCTCTATATGGCTAGTGGAATCACATCATGTGGTATCATGAGTCTTAGGTTCTTCTTGTTTAATTGTTGAGTTGTGTGCACTTTAATTTCAAGAGCTCTTTAATTTTCTTGCAATTTAAGTTTCTGTTTTAGAATTTTAATTGAGTATTCTTGCTGTTTTTCTTTTACACCAAGTGCTTGTGAAAAGGTTTATGGCACTCATAATTCTTATGAGTATGGTTGCTCTTTTGGAATGACATTATCCTTCCTAGAGTTTACCTTAAGCTTCCTTTCACTTGTTGTTAAAATTTGTGATGTGTCTTTTAATTTTGTAATCATGTCAAGTTTTGTCTTAGTCATGTTATTCCATATTTGTCATTACTTCTAGTAGTACTTTTATTGTTTTGATTGTTTCTTGCTTTGGTGTCATATAATTTTTTCTGAATTGATATTGATCCTTTGTGCATTTTCTTTTTAGAATTGAGTTCATACTTGTATTCTAGACCTATACAAGTTCCAATACATCATTTTCTATTATGTCTTTGCTAGTTCATCATCCTGTTTTTTATTCCTATTAGGATTCCTCTGTTTCTGAAAAAAAGTGCTTACTGTTTTTCCTTATTGCAATTGATTTACTTACTGGAAAATTCTGAAATTCTGGATTTGAGATATTCAAAGTGTTAGAAAAGAATAGAAAAAAGAATCATTCAAAAATACGAAGTACACAAAAAATGATAAATAAAATAAAAAAAGTGTACATTTCTGCCGAAAAAAATACGGTAATCTGGCAGCGATTTTGAAAAATTTATTTCTCTCAATTGGCTTACTGTTTTTAATTGATTCCAGTGCCATTATTGAGTTAACATCTTGAAGTTTCTGTGGTTTAAATTTCATAATCCAGTTCGCTCTACATCATTCCAGTTAAATCAGTGAATATCAAACACAGTTTGCATTAAAAAAAAAATTTCCAGTAGCTAAATTTTTTGTTTTCTTCATCTACTCTAGTGCTTTTCCTTAAGTATTCTTTTGTGTGCCTACTTTTCTCATTGAGTTCTTTATTTTCTTGATTGTCTTTCATTCCTACTCTTTGAGTTTGTCTTACATATAGTATTCCTTTTGCAATTACCTTTCCTTGCTTATACCTTTTCTTGTTTGTCTTTATTGTTTCTTTGGTTTTGTGGTGGTTGCTCTTGAGATTGGTGTGCTTGCTTTGACATATTTCATTTGAGGATTCCAAGGCCTCAAGATCAGATTGGTGCAAGAACATTATTTCTTTGAGAGCGATCTCTTTTTTCAGCCTCATTTCACTTCGGCAGTTTCATTGCCAAGCTCACTGTTTTTGCTAATTTTTTAACTTGTTTGCTGTTTTGTGTGTTTGCTGTTTTTAATTACAAATGGCTGGATTTTCAAGTGATGCATCCTACAAGCAGAATTCTCCTTCCAAAGCTTCAATTCTTGGTGAATTACATGAAGCTCAAAGAACAATTAGACGGTTGGAGGAGAAAATGCAAAAGATGGAGGTCCAACAAGCTAAACCATCTCCTTCTATCCATGATGGACATCATTCTCATAGACCATCTTCAAGAGCTTCTTCAAATGATGTTGGCCGTGAAGATGAGCATAGGAGAAGGAGACCTCCACCCCAAGTCCATGGACAAAGACATCATCACCAAGGGGAAATAATTCACTACGGCAATGGCTTCTATCATGATGCAAAGTCCAAGCTTCCTTCGGTCAAGTTACCTTGTTTTAATGGTTCTAGTGATCCAAATGTATATTTAGATTGGGAGGCTAAGTGTGAACAAATTTTTGAGATCCATGAGATCCAAGATGAGCATAAGCTCAAGCTAGCCACCCTAGAGTTTAGTGATTATGCCATGAAATGGTGGCATGGAATTGTAAAGGACATTATCTATCACAAGGGTCCTCCCGTGGACTCTTGGAACTCTTTAAAGGATCATATGCGCGCTAGGTTTGTGCCCCCACATTTTAGGAAAGACCTTATGTTGAGACTCCAACGGTTTCAACAAGGCACGCTAAATGTGGATGAATATTATAAGGAGCTTGAGACGCTTGTGCTTAAAATTGAATTAGAAGAAAGTGAAGAAGCCATGGTTGCTAGGTTTGTAAGTGGTCTTAGGAAGGATATTCAAGACATTGTTGAGTTACAAGAGTATTCATCATTGGGCTCTTTAGTTCATCTTGCAATAAAGGTGGAAGCCCAACTTGCTAAGAAAAACTCTTTTAAAAATGCTTCCAATGATGGATACTACTCCAAGTCTTGGAGAAACAAAACTTCTTTTTCTAAACATCCTTCCAAAGATTCTTCTTTCAAACCCAAGGAATCTAAGCCATCTACATCTAGACCTAAGTCTCCCACTAAAACATCTAATACTAAATGCTTTAAATGTATGGGTTATGGTCATATTGCTGCAAATTGTCCTTCCAAACGAAGTATGTACATGCATGAGGGCATTGTAGTTAGTGAGCATGATTCGGATTCTCCAAAGCATTCATTACATTCTCATGCATCTAGTGAGGAAGAGAGCGAATGTCCACTTGAAGGGGACTTGTTAGTTGTGAGAAGACTTCTTGGACAAGTTTCACAACCTTTTGATGAAAGTCAAAGGGAAAATATTTTCCATACAAGATGTCTTATTCAAAACAACATTTGTTCCTTGATAGTGGATGGGGGTAGTTGTGCAAATGTGGCTAGTACAAGAGTAGTAGATAAGCTTGGATTGCCTACTATCTCTCATACAAAGCCCTACAAATTACAATGGCTTAGTGAAGTAGGAGAAATAATTGTTAATAAACAAGTCCTCATCCATTTCTCCATTGGAAAATACAAAGATGAGGTATTATGTGATGTTGTGCCCATGGAAGCCACTCATGTTCTTTTGGGAAGGCCTTGGCAATTTGATAGAAAAGTTTTACATGATGGCTTTACCAACAAACTATCTTTTGAATTCCATGGTCACAGGGTTACTTTAAAATCTCTCTCTCCAAGAGAAGTCCATGAGGACCAAGTTATTATGAAGAAAAAGAGGGAGAGTGAAAAAGATAAAAAAGATAAGAGTTCTAAGCCTACACTCCTTGTGTCTAGGCGTGACATTGAAAGGGAAATAGTGGCTCATCATCCTCTTTTCTTAGCCATCCCTAGAACTCTTAGAGTTGAATCACTTGTTGATAGTCCTCATTGCTTGGAAAATTTGGTAGAAGAGTTCCAAGATGTGTTTCAAGATCCTCTAAATGGACTTCCACCTTTGAGAGGGATTGAACACCAAATTGATTTGATACCGGGCTCTTCTTTACCAAATCGTCCAGCATATAGGACCAATCCAAGTGAAACCAAGGAAATTCGCCAACAAGTTGAGGCTTTGCTTGAGAAAGGGTGGGTGCAAGATAGCATGAGTCCTTGTGCTATGCCTATCATCTTAGTGCCAAAAAAGGATGGCACATGGCGAATGTGTTCGGATTGTAGGGCCATAAATAACATAACCATTAAGTATAGGCATCCCATACCTAGACTAGATGATTTGTTGGATGAATTACATGGTTCTAAAATCTTTTCAAAGATTGATCTTAAAAGCGGCTACAATCAAATCCGTATCAAACCGGGTGATGAATGGAAGACGGCTTTTAAGACCAACTTTGGTTTATATGAGTGGTTAGTTATGCCTTTTGGTTTAACTAATGCACCAAGTACCTTCATGCGCCTCATGCATCATGTTCTTAGACCTTTCATTGGTAAGTTTGTTGTGGTTTACTTTGATGACATTCTCATTTATAGCTTATTTTTGAATGACCATAGGTTGCATGTCAGGCAAGTTTTGGAAACCCTTAGGAAGGAACATTTGTATGCTAACCTTGCTAAATGTATGTTTGCTCTTGATCATATAGAATTCCTAGGGTTTGTTGTGAGTTGTAAAGGGGTCCATGTGGACAAAACAAAGGTGGTGGCCATTCAAAATTGGCCTACACCGAAATCTTTGAATGAGGTCCGAAGTTTTCATGGGCTTGCTTCTTTCTATAGAAGATTTGTCCCAAACTTTGGTACCATTGCCGCACCACTCAATGACATAGTGAAAAAGGATGTGGTCTTTCATTGGGGAGAAGCACAACAAAATGCTTTTAATACTTTAAAAGAAAAATTGACTAATGCTCCCATCTTGGCCCTTCCTAATTTCACTAAAACATTTGAGATTGAGTGTGATGCTTCAAGTATAGGTATTGGGGCTGTTCTCCTTCAAGAGGGCCACCCTATAGCCTATTTTAGTGAGAAATTGAAGGAAAGTCATCTCAACTATTCCACCTATGATAAGGAATTATATGCACTTGTTAGGGCTTTGTTTACTTGGCAACACTATCTTTTTCCCAAAGAGTTTGTGATACATAGTGATCATGAATCTCTTAAATATTTGAAAAGCCAAAACAAACTTAACAAGAGGCATGCTAAGTGGGTGGAATTCATTGAGCAATTTCCTTATGTGATCAAACACAAGCAAGGAAAAATAAATATTGTGGCGGATGCTCTTTCTAGAAGATACACCTTGCTAAATCTTTTAACCTCTCAATATCTTGGTTTCGATCACATTAAGGAACTCTATCATGATGACCTTGATTTTTCTCTCATCTATCAAGAGTGTCTTAAGGGAGGACACAAAGATTTTTTTATTCAAGATGGCTTTCTTTTTAAAGGAAAACGTCTTTGTGTTCCCCAATGCTCTATTAGATTATCTCTTGTTAGAGAAGCTCATGAGGGGGGTTTAATGGGACATTTTGGGGTTGCTAAAACTTTGGATGTGCTGCATGAACATTTCTTTTGGCCTCATATGCATAAACATGTTCATAGTTTGTGTGATAAATGCATAGCTTGCCGCAAAGCTAAGTCTAAAATGCATCCCCATGGTCTTTATACTCCTCTTCCTATCCATTCAATGCCTTGGGTAGATATATCTATGGATTTCATCTTAGGCTTACCCAAGACATCAAAGGGAAAGGACTCCATTTTTGTGGTAGTGGATCGTTTTTCAAAGATGGCTCACTTTATTCCTTGCCACAAAGTGGATGATGCATGCCACATTGCAAACCTCTTCTTCCAAGAAGTGGTTCGCTTGCATGGGATTCCTAGGTCTATAGTGTCCGATAAAGATCCTAAATTCTTGAGTCACTTTTGGAAGACCTTGTGGGGCAAGCTTGGAACTAAGCTTTTATTTTCTACCACTTGCCACCCACAAACTGATGGTCAAACCGAGGTGGTGAATAGAACTTTGGGACAACTGTTGAGATGCTTTATTTCGGGGAATCCTAGAGTGTGGGAGAATTTACTACCCCATGTTGAGTTTGCATATAACCGAGTAGTAGATTCTACCACCTCCCATTCTCTTTTTGAGGTGGTCTATGGGTTTAATCCCCTAACACCTCTTGATCTTCTTCCTATTCCCCTTCTTGGAGATGTCTTGTGCAAAGATGGGGATGAAAAGGCTTCTTTTGTGAAAACTTTGCATAAAGACATCAAGAAGAGAATTGAGAAGAAGGTTGGCAAGTATGCTGAACTTGCCAATAAAAGGAGAAAAGCATTGTTGTTTGATGAGGGCGATTGGGTTTGGCTTCACTTGAGGAAGGATCGTTTTCCTACTCAAAGGAAGTCCAAACTAATGCCTCGAGGGGATGGACCTTTCCAAGTCCTCAAGAGGATTAATGAGAATGCTTATGAGTTAGATATGCCTGATACATTCTTAGGTAGTCATACTTTTAATGTCAGCGATCTAACTCCTTTTTCTGTAGGTCTCCAGAATTCGTGGTCGAATTCTCTCCAACTCGGGGAGTATGATGGAGATCAAGCTCAAGAGGACATGGAGGCCAATCAACAAGATCAAGACGAGGTGGAGGCACAATTAGAAGACGCCCATGGAGGTCAAAGTCAACCTCAAAGGATTACAAGAAGCATGTTCAAAGCTTTGGGAGCTAGAAGACATTTATTTTCTCTTTTTGTAATTTCTTTAGTTGAAGGTGCTTAGAGGGAAACTTTAGAAACCTCTTTTGTTTTAGCACCTTGTAGGCTTTAGTTAGGAGTTTTAGGGGGGTGTATTAGTAGATAGGTGTAGAAGTAGAATAGGAGGTGCCAAAGTGAAGGAAAGGGTCACACCTTCCTCATGCATAGAATAGGCGCCGGTTCTAGAATGATTTGGGAGGGAATTTTGAAATTGTTTAGCTTGCATTTTCAGCACCTTAGGCTATAAATAGAGGTGCTCTCTTTGTAAAATTCAGATTGGAATTAATCTAAGAAAACTCTACTCAAATTTTGAGTGAACTTTGGAGAGCTTTTGGAGCCTTCTTCTCTAGTCTTATCTTGATGGATCATTGGAGTCCTCAAGTGGCGGCATCACTCTCATCTAGGAGCATTTCACACTTCTAGTGGCGAGATCATCCAACATTCTTCCATCTTCATGAGCACTCTCTTCTCCTTCCTTTCTTCTCTTTCAATTGCTCTTGTGGTCTTGTGTTCTTGAGTATTTTGGTTCGGTTTTTCTGTTTTTCCAGCACCTATTGTTTCTGTTCTTGCCTTTTTATTTTCAATTCTGTTCGGTTCATTTGTGTGCTTAATCATTTCTGTTCGGTTCCTTTTAATTTCACCTCTTTTGTTCGGTTCAATTTGACTAAAATTGGTTCATCCAATGAGTTTGGGATTTGGTACTAGTTTTTGGTGAGTTCTTGTCTTAGAACAATGATCCAACTCTAAGAAAAGTGCCTTTATAATGTCCAACTCAAGGTGATTCCTAAGAAGGTCAAGAACCTTTCTCTATATGGCTAGTGGAATCACATCACTTATGGAAACAAAAATCCATAAAAAAAACGGATGTGCAGATCCAAAAGCAAAGAAATTTACTTACCTTTGTCAAGAGCACTCTAAATCACCAACAAAAAATGTGAGATTGAAGGAGAAGGATTTGGAGGTGTCGCACTGCTGCTATAACATGAAAGCGTGCTGCTGCTGGAACATGAAAGACACGGCTGCGCAAGAGAGCATCCTTGCCTGCACCTCTTTAGGGTTTTTTTAGGTTAAGGATATTTCTGGAATTTTAAAAACAAATAAGGGTGATTTAGTCTTTTCATAAGAGTATGGGGTGCAGGAAGAATAATGTGGGAGTGCAGGAAGAAACTGCCTTCAAATTAATCTAAATTAGCTTATCAATTTTTTAAAACCACAAAAAGAAATGTATTTATTTTCTAAACCAAACGAAATTCATTTCAGGCGATTTTTCGTGCATAAAACCTTCAATTAAAACATATAGTCCATAATTGATTATGATAATGCCTCATCACTTATTTGTTTCATATTTGAATAATCGATAACAATTATCATAAATATGTATAAATATACTAAAAAAATTATTAAATAAAAAATAATTATAGAGATAAAAAAATATTAGTTTTTATATTTATTAAATTAGATACTATTTTAAAAAATAAAAAAATTATTGATATCTAAATTAATTTCTATTAGTGATAGATAATTTCTAAATTGACATCTACTTAACTATCAAAGTTTTAGTTATCAACTTTATAATCTATAAAATTGGCAATTTAAATGATGGTAGCTAATTAGATACTTCTTTAAAAACTATTTTTTTTTAAAAGCTTTCATGTTAGGCATCACTATGTAACTTGATATCTCATCCAGGCTGACACCTCAAGTAACAACAATCATCTGTCATCACATGAAAAATGTATTATTACTAAAAAAAAGAAAAAGAAAAGAAAATACAAAAATATGGGGGGACTAGACCAAAATCTATATGTTAACAAAAACGATACATAGGTAGACTATACCTATTCATAAAGAATTCTAAGAACAGACTAATGGAAGCCTATTATACCAATGAAATGATTCTCTATGAATAAATTATAAATTAGTCAACTTATCAGCACACGCATTTTCTTCACGAAAAATACGAGTAACCCTAAATCTAATTTTCTCATAGTAATTAAGACAAGTATTTCATCGATTATGAAGCATCCACGAAAGATTAGTCATAACAGTAAACGTAGCACAAACCAAGGCAAAATCACATTTAAGCCAGACATTAATAAGCCCCATATTTTGAGCTTCCTTCATAGCATGTATAACTTCATAAAACTCAGCAATCATAGCAGTTTAAACTTCAAGAAACGCAGAAAAAACACCCATAAATCCTTCCATACTCCCACGAAAAATACCTCCACAAGTAGCAAGACTAGGATACCCCTTAGCAGTCTCATCAATGTTAATTTTAACCCAACCTGGTGAAGGAAACTCCCATCTAACAGGAAGAGGACGAAGAGCTTTACCACTACGAGTATTAATACCAAAAAATTTAATCACGTTGAAATCCAACATATCATTCTTCATTGAAGCTTTAGACGAATTTCTCACTAGACAAGTTAAATCTTTAATTACCGAAATAACCCTAGAAACCTCAATCTTATCCTAAAATCTAGCATAATTTCTCATACGCCATATCATCCAAATAGAAAAAGTTATCACAACAAACTTAATCAATTTAACCAAAGGACTACCATCACTCTTAATAAAAGAAAGAAGATCATCCTTATTAGAGTAATGAGAAGTAAGAAAAATTTGTCGAATCCAACTCCAAATATGCAATGCATTATAACATTCAAAAAAATAAATGTTGAATATATTGCTCATGTTTTTCACAAAGCGTACACATAGAACATATATGCAAACCTTTATTCTGAATATGTTGATCGGTAGGAAAATGCCCATGAAAAACTTTATAGAGTACTAGAGTTTTGGAAGGCGGAATAAATGAAGACCAAATGAATTTACCCCAACCACAGGGAACTCCCGGTTCCAAGAAAAAAAGTCTTAGCCGATTTAAGAGTGAAACGACTAGACTCATCTAGAATCCAATTAGGAATATCATGTTCCTCCCTAACCATGATATGATTAAAAAAAATGAGGCATCTACGGTAAAAATAATGGAATATTCCAATCACAACCTGTTCAAAACTGAGAGACTGTATCCAGAATGCTAGCATCATTAGATAACCTTGCAATATTTGCTAAAGAAGTAGTAGAACACCACTTATCATTCCAGAAATTAATAAAAAAAACTTGTACCAACAGTCCAAGAAGTATAATCAAGTATAGTGGAATAAAATTGCTTAAGTCCAGGCCAAAGAGATGAAGATCTATAAATCATTCTAAAGTTGTATTTTGATTTAAGAACCATGACTTTTAAGAGCAAAGACCAATGTTTGTTGCTATAAGCAAAGTTCCAAGCAAACTTAAGAAGATACACATTATTTTCATGATGAGGATTAATAATTTTCAAACATTCATCCTCAAGAGGTGAACAAATCGTTGCTCAATTAACGATAGAGATGCCTTTTTTCAGAATATCACTAGTCCAAATAAAATTCCGACACCACTACTCAAGTTGCTTAAGAAGTGAAACATGCAACTTAAAAACTATTTATCAATAATAGAAATTATCTTATATACCAATAAATTTTTTAATCTCTAAAATAGTATCTAATTTAGTCAGAATAATAACTAATTATATTTAATCTATATAATTAGTTTCTATTTAATGATTTTCTAGTATTATTTATTATTAGTATATGATTTTCGAAAAACTGTATTTTATATTTTTAAATCCAAATTTATTATTGACATAAAGATTATTCTAACATGGTAATAACATATTTTTCATATAAAATAAATATCATCTTGCATTCATCGAGCTAATTTGATATTTTTTTTTTCTATTACTCCTCTTTTAAATTTTAGCTATAAGTGCATAAATTATAATTTATGAAGAAGAAAAATTATTGAATCTCTCAGATAATTTAGAGTTTTAATTTTTGATTATTTGACATTAAGAATACTAGTGCTTTCGCTTGACACATACAAATATAAATATGGTATCATATCCATCTCATGAATCGATTTTTTAATATTGAGTTAGGTTTAAAGTCTACTTTCAATATGGTATTAGAGTCATTTAAAGTATATTCTAACGAGAGTTTGTTGAACTTGTCAGATTACCCGTTATCGGATCGCTATCAGATACCCATAAATATATAATCTTACGCACGAGATGTGAGAGGGTGTTGGAAATCTACATTGACTAGAGATATTGACATTCCATAGTATATAAGTGATTACAAATCTCATATTATAAACCTATTTTGTAATTAAATTAAACTTAAGTTCACTTTCTAATTCATTTAATTTCACTACTCCACACCATGACAAAATATACCGCTTTTCATTTGTAATTTCCACTAAAAACAAAAGAATTCATTTACGAATCAATTGAAAAAGCATAGAGAGAATTTATTTTAAAAAAAACGCAAGTAGTAATTAATATCATAGGTCTTCAAATTATACTCTCTCTTTGGGATTCACTTCAAATGTTTAAACATGTTATCAATTATTTCCTCTAAGTGATTATGGTTTCAAAAGAAAGAATGATTGTTTTCGTAAATGCTTAGTTTTGATTTAAACTCAAACATTGATAGTTTTGTTGAAGGACTTAAAAGGTTAGAAGAACATTAAATCATCTAATATTTATATAATTTATAAAAATATTTTTATTAAGAGTCTTGTTCAATATTCAACACGTTGTTGTTTAAAAAGATTTAATTTCATATGAGATTAATGTAAAAAATAATTAAATAATTTTATTTAATTTCATTTAAAATTGAATCATTTGCATAAACGACAATAATATCTTATGTGTATAGAGGCTGAGATTAAAAACACTAGGTATAACATACTATTAAAACTTATATGGTTTAGTCTCAAACAACCTAAATATGTTGGACGACCCTAACACTGTCTAAACAAGATTAAGTTTTGAAAGAATGAAATATTAAATAAAATATCTTTTAGTAACTAAATATACGGGTATTTGCTAACTTAATTAAAGTGCTAATATATCTTAATATAATATGACATTTTATAAACAAAGAACATCAAACCCTCTAATATTTGTTATAAATATATTTTCATCAACAATTTTTATTTAATATCCAAAGTACTTATATTTTTTTTATATAAAAATTTTCATGTTATAATATCCAAAGTACTTATATTTTTTTTATATAAAAATTTTCATGTTATAATATCCAAAGTACAACTTATATTTAAAAAATTTCATGTGAAATTAATAATAAAATGAAATGAATACATTTACTTGATTTTATGTAAAATTGAATCATATAAAAAATATCACACGTATAAAAAGAAATAAACTATTTATTTCATGAGATTAGGTTCTCTGTTTATCTATTTCTTTTATTAATATGAATAACAAATATAAACCATTTAGACATAAAAAAAAATATAATAACAAGAAAAAAATCAAAAAGTTATTTAGAGCCCTTTATATTTACTCTAACACTCTAATAATTAAATATTTCCTTTAATATTTTAATATTTAACATAGATACGTTCTTGAAACCTATAAAACACAATGTACATCCATACAAAAACAAATCATTCTTACAATGCAGTAAAAGCCTTCATGAAAATCTTCCAATCAATAGTATGATACATGAAAATCTTCCAAGCAATAATGTGATAACCTTCTACCTCTTTTTGCTTTTGAGAGTTCATAGAGCTACATCCTTTAATTGATGAGGTTAGAATTTCAATCAAAATTATTTTAAAAAAAATCATTAAATAGAAATCAATTTTGGAGACAAAAATTAATTAATTATTACCTTCATTACAAGAAAATCATGAAATAGAAACCAATTTTAGAGACCAAAATAATTAGTTGTTATAGTGACTAAATTAGAGATCATTTTAGGGACTAAATAAATTTTTGGTTTCTAAATTAGTTTCTATTATTGTTAAATGATTTCTAAATTGGTATCTAATTAGCAACTAAGGTTTTTTATATCAAATTTAGAATCTAAATAATTGGTAGTTAAAATCTTAGTAGCTAATTAGATACTAATTTAGAAACTATTTCACAATAATAAAAACTAATTTAGAAATCAATTTTTTTTTTAGTTTCTAAAATGGTCTCTAATTTAGTTACTATTGTAACTCATTATTTTGGTCTCTAAATATTGGTTTCTATTTGATGATTTTCTTGTAGTGATTGAATAAATTAGATATTATTTTAAAGACTAAAAAAATTATTGATATCTAAATTAGTTAGTTTCTATTATTGATAAATAGTTTCTAAATTGATATCTAATTAGCTACTAAAGTTTTAGCTACTAATTTTAGAATCTAAATAAATGGTAGCTAATTAGATATCAACTTACAAACTATTTATCAATAATAGAAATTAATTTAGATATCAATAATTTTTTAATCTCTAAAATAATATATAATTTAGTTAATATAACAACTAATTATTTTTTCCCTAAAATAAGTTTGTATTTAATAATTTTATTTTAGTGAGTGATTAATTGTACATAGTCTACAAGAGTTATTTGTGTAGTTTTTTTATAAAACATTTTTTTAATTAAAGTTATGAGTGACAACTAAAGAATATTTATGAAAGTCAAAAGCGACTTAAGCAACTTAGTATTAATGAATAATTTTTTTACCCTATAAATATTAAGAGTGTTTATCAAAAGTGACATTGTATACACTACAAGACACTTATGAAATAGAAAACAATTTTTAGAGACCAAAATAATTAGTTGCAATAGTAACTAAATCAGAGACTATTTTAGAAACTAAATAATTGGTAGTTAAAACCTTGGTTGCTAATTAGATACCAATTTAGAAACTATTTAACAATAATAAAAACTAATTTATAAACCAATTTCTTTTAGTTTCTAAAATGGTCTCTACTTTAGTTACTATAGCAACTAATTATTTTGGTTTCTAAAAATTGATTTTTATTTCATTATTTTCTTGTAGTGATACTTGTGTAAAATAGTAGTGATGTGGAATAATATTGTTTTTATTTGATTTTTTTGTTATAGTGAAATTTGTTCAAGATTTTCTTGAAAGAGTGTTAATCATAGCCCAATAATTGAGTTAAACTAATATAAAAATAAGTTCTTATTCTTTTATTATTTTGTGGATTGCAAATCCTATTAAATCATTATACTCAAGTTTTGAAAACTAATTTTGTAAAAAATATTTTAAACATATCGACAATATTTGATATCTATTTTTCAAAGCATCAACACAAATTTTGTAAATTTGATTCAACCCTCCTTTTAAAGTTAATTTTATTTCAAACATTTCCATTTCAAGTATTAAATTCTTGAACATGACTCATTGTCACCAATTTCTTCGTTTCTTGGATATTAGACATCACTAAATAGATCAATTTTAATACCATAAGCTGAGATTAGATTTTTCACGACTTTCTTTGAAAAAATGTTGAATTCTTGTTGGTTCATAAAGGGTTTCATTTTTTAACAATAGTCATTTGCACCTTCAGAACTTGTTGTAACTTTTCATTCTTTTATCAAAGTTGCCCATATGCCTTCAAAGCGTACTAGTGTGTTGTCCACATAACTACTCTAATTGACCTATATTTTTAAGAAATTACTTTCAAACTTTTGTAATACATGATCATGAATATCTTAAGCAAGTAACATGGTATCATATAATGCATAACTCCTACCTTAAGCAATAAATAAAGTATCTCACACAAGTAACCATTAAGTATTAAGAAAATGCATCATTGTCCTAAATAATATTCATCCAAATTCCTATGTGTTAGGACTACATTATACATGCTATCGAGGAAGCTCAAAAGATGGAGTTTATTAATGTCTGGCTTGAATGTGATTCTGCCTTGGTTTGTGTTGCGTTTACTGTTAGAACTAATCTTCAGTGTATGCTTCGTAATTGATGAAATACTTGTCTTAATTACTATGGGAAAATTAGGTTTAGCGTTACTCATATTTTTAGTGAAAGGAATGTGTGTGCTGATAAGTTGACTAATTTAAGATTTATTCATAGAGGTGTAATAGACTTTCATCTAGTATGTTCTTAGACTTCTTTATTAATATGTATAATCTACTTATGTATCGTTTTTGTTAACATACGAGTTTTGGTCTAGTCCCCCCATATTTTTATTTTTCATTTCTTTTTTTAATAATACTTTTTTCATGTGATGACAGATAATTGTTCTTACTTGAGATGTCAGTCTATCTGAGATGTCAAGTTGCATAGTAATGCTTAACATTTAAGTTTTTATAAAATATATAATAATAGTGTGACCTCAAACAATACTTAATAATAAAATTAAGTTATAAGTTACACTAATAGAAAATCATTACATAAAAACCATTAATAGAAAATCATTACATACAAACCAATTTTAGATATTTAAAATTATTAGTCGCTATATTGACTATTAGATATTTTTTTAGAGACTTAAAAAATATAAGTATCTAAATTAATATATATTATTGATAAATATTTTTTAAATTGGTATCTAATTAGCTATCAAGATTTTAATTGTTAATTATTTATATTCTAAAGTTGATAATTAAAATCTTGTTAGCTAATTAGATACCAATTTAAAAATTATTTATCAATAATAAGAACTAATTTAGATATCAATAATTTTTGTAATAAATAATATCTAATTTAGTTAATATATCAACTAATTTTCTTTTCTTTCTAAAACTGATTTCTATTTAATAATTTTTTTGGTGCTAACCTTTACTATAAATGCATTAAACATTACGCTTCCAATTTCAAAATCTCAGACAATACTATGATTAAACTAAAGTTCTCTAAACCTTGGTTAAATTAAAATTATAGATGAGTAGATCCAAAATACATCAAAATACTAAATTCGCAATCATACAAACATCTTCAAATCTCATCAAATTATTACTTTTTAAGCTTTTAAATTCATTTATACCACTAATATTTGGATAAGGCCTAAACTTCAGCATTTAACATTTCATGTACAAAAAATTACATTCTAACTATTTAAAAAATCACTACAAACTACAAGAAATAAAAGTAAAAGGGGCACTAAATGATACTTATAGTAAGTTTACTGTCCATTAGAAATTGACTTATCCGAAGGTTGCTAATGAATTAGTGGACTATGAAGGACACAACTATTTTTTTTTATGATTTTATTGTCCGTTTAAAACCTTTTTGTCCACACTATAATTAATATTTAATTTTGTGTCTCAATTGTGTAGGATTTGGGGACACTAATAATGTCCCTTACTTGACCCTCACTTTTTTTACAGCTAATTACAACTTTTCTTGTAGTGAATAAATGAGTATATGATTAAAACATTATAGGAGAACAAATAATCACACATTATGTATAATAACGAGAGTAAAATATAATTAAAATTTAAAAATAATATTTAATAGTAATTTTATTTTACTAATTTAATTTTTTTTTCACATCAAAATCATTAAATAGAAACTAATTTAAAAAAAATAATTAGTTGTTATATTAACTAAATTATATACTATTTTATAAACTAAAAAATTATTAGTATCTATTATTAATAAAAAATTATAAATTATTTTTTCAAGTGATATCTAATTAGTTATCAAGCTTTTAGTTACCTATTAGTTTAGATTTTAAAGTTGATAGTTAATTAGATACCAATTTAAAAACTAATTATAAACTTTTATTAACAATAAAAATTAATTTAGATACAAGTAATTTTTTATTCAATAAAATAAGTATTTAATTTAATTAATATAATAATTAATTAATTTTTATCTTTAAAATTAATTTTTATTTAATAATTTTTTAATAATGGTAATATCTTAATTGTGCAAGTATAGATTACCATTCACAATTTCTAAGAGAATATCGATATGAACATATATAACTATTGTAGTTCTAAAGTCATGTTTCAATATCTCTCAAAAATTAATTGTGAAAGTATATTTTGGTTTGTTTGAAGGGTCTAAATCCATGAATGGTTGCGAAGAGATGTATTGATGGCAGTCACATCAGAGCTTAGGGTAGTAAATTTATTAGCAGAACTCGAAGGCACATGAACATTAATATCAAATGGTAAAACGCAGTAATAGCAAGCAAATAGAAGTAAAAAGTTGAGGCTGCATTTATGCTACCCAACAACACCTCTGCCTATGTGGCAGCCCTTCCACATACTACTCACGTAGAACAACCACTTTTAACTCTTGTGTTTTTAATTCTTATTGCTTCTCCTTTCCTTCATCAAACACCAAAACCTCGAGCAATCCTGTGACTAAGTGTGCGCATGCAACATCTTCTTGCATTTTCACCCTCTTTCATGTGACCTCTTCTTGCACAATCCTGTGAATCGCTTCAATTCCTTACACCCTCTTTTATTCCTTAATTATATATACAAATGCACCTTCAAACACATCACAACATCTCAGAAAATTCGCCCCAAAACAACAAGAATGAGGAGGACTTCTCTCTATGCTGCTGCCTTTTTCATTCTCTTTTTACTCTGTGTTCCTGTAATCATCTCAGCCAGACACATAAACCTGTCACCTTCACGTAAGTCTCAAATTCTTAATTTCATGCCACATTATGGATCACAGGTTTAACACTTGTAATCAGTTCTAAGCAATTCTACATATTATGCAACAACAATCAATGATGAAATGAGTGTGGTTGCATTTTAATCTAATGTTGCATGATTTTGATGTTAAATAGGAGATGGTGGAGAAGAGAATAGAAAAGATGGAATAAGAATGAGCAAAGTGAGGAGAGAAAGGTTGCACTGGGAAGGAAGAATGGGAAGAAAAGACACACTGGAAATAGCAGGGTCGAGATTGCCGGATTGCTCTCACGCGTGTGGATCTTGTTCGCCATGCAGGTTGGTGATGGTGAGCTTCGTTTGTGCATCGCTTGCAGAGGCTGAGTCTTGTCCAATGGCTTACAAGTGCATGTGCCATAACAAGTCCTACCCTGTTCCATGAATCATAATCTCCCTCTCAGATTCAATTTCTAACCCTCGTGTAACATACACTGTTGTTAGTTGTTAAGAAACCAATAATGGTTCATGTTTGAGTTTCTGAATCTCTTTTCTTTTCACTGTTCAACAAAACATAGGAATCGTGAAATCAGAATCAATGCTTGCTGTTAACACCCCAACTTCTCTACTTATAAAATCTATAATAACTTTTTAGCATTTTTTTAAATTATTCTCACAAAAGTTTTACTTTTTAGCAACTGTATTACATTGTGTTTAGTCTAGTGAAAATGTGGATACTTTCAGCTACCTAGTTAGTTAGCTATGATTCAATTATCTTATAAAAGACATAAGTTATCTGTAACTAAAAATTGATAATTTTTTTTTTAATAGTAATTGAATTAATTATCATATAAATTATTTTTGATAATATATTAAATTGATTCTAATACACCTTACCGTTTTCGAAATTGTATCATGTTTAATTAATTTAATAGCTTGTAAAAGAATATTTTATAATACAATTAATATTGTACAAATTAACTATTCCAGTGATTCGCTTTCTGACAAAAATAATAATTTATACAACAATTAATTATATTACTGTTAAGAATAATAGATTGTATCGTAATTAATTTAATTTTAATTAAAATGGTAGTTTATATCATGGTATTTTTTTTCTATTAAAAATATTTCTTTTTAAAAAAAGGTGTATAAAAATTAATTACATAATGAAAGCTTAATTTCCTTATACAGAAAGAATATTTTTTATTATTTATCTGAATTAGAGAGACGGTGGAAATATTGTTTATTATATATCTTAGAAAATTATTTAATAAAATTGGATAAAATAAGGGATTTTAATAGCAATTTGGAGGATACCAGTAGCAGGCCCTCCAAACAGCCAGTTAAGCAGAACAGGCCCATTCAACACTGAAGCCCAAAATTTAACACCAAATACGGTTTTGTTCAATCAGAATCTTGAAACAAAAATAAGAAAGTTTTGTAATACAATCCCGGCACCTCCGTAGATTCTTGCTGCACCTTCATAAATATTTTAATTCTACGACTAGGCTTCGCCAAATATTTTAATTCTAAAACTAGCCTTCGCCAAAAGGTGAAGAGTTTTTTTTTTTTTTTTTTAATTATATAATCCCTACATCTTTTAAACTCTAAAAGAAGGGGTGTCAATGAAGAAGATGAAGAAAATAGCAAAATTATAATTTTGCTTTTTTTTTATATGGAAGTGGAGGAAGAAATCACCTATAATTTGAGCCTTGTGTTATGAACTGCTCTAAACATTTTGATTGGTATGGTACTAGGAATTGTAAATCATAACCATTGATTCTTATCACGTATTAGACATGATAAGCAATGGGGAAATGGTGTAATTTCGGTGAGTTATTTTATAAATGAATGAATATTTTCATTAGTTTTGAACATAGGCAAGTTTTAACAAGACACGACTTCTACAAACTGAAATGGTGTGAAACTAAAACGAGTTTGCTTTGATAAAGATGAAATTGGTGAGGATGAAACGACTTTAGTTATATATTGAAGTTGTGTAGGATTAAGACGACTTTAATTAATATTTTAGAAAAAATTGAAAGGTAAAATCAACTTTAGTACACTAAATTATTGAAAAAGTCGTGATACGATAACACGATTTTAGTTAGAAAAAATTTATATGAAAGTCGTGGAAGGTACCAAAGATCTTGGCAAGAGGGGAATAAATTCTCTTAAGACCACCAATAGTGTCAAGCACGTGTGCATTCAAAGTGGAAAGGTGTTTATGTGAGAAAAAAAATAATGGAAATCGTTACCTGTTTCAAGACATCGATAAAAGCGTTTTCTAAGCACAATGATGAAATTTAAATCAAATTAATTAAATTATATTTAGTTACACAATTTTAATTATATTCAAATATAATTCTAATTTCAATTCAATTAGTCAAACAATATTTAATATGTTTAAAAAAATTGAAAACTTAGAATGCTTAGTAATTAAAATGGTATTATCTTCCTCATTTATAACTAACATAATAAGCAATTTTATTAAAGTTTACATATTTTTGTACATTGAATAACACTAAGAGTAAAATATCTTTGAACATGTGCTCGAGCAATTAAAGGAAATTGTACCGGTACCGGGCGAGACTGGGACCCATCTGGCTGCCCGATGCCCTGTCAATTTGTCCGAGTGACCGAGGGCCGAGACCCCTTGAAGACTTGGCCGGGAGACTGAGGGCCGGAAGACTCAACTGAGACGGCCGAAGGCCACGGATATTTGGCCGGTGGCCGATCCTCACCCTGAGAATTTGGCCGATGGCCGAGCCCCATTACAATTAACGCTCAATCAGTGAAGCTAATCCATCACCAAGAATTAGGTAATGCAACCCTAAGCGGTATCCACCTCGATAAACGGGCCCAACAAGGTAGGCCCACTAGAATAATATAAATAGCACGCATTTCAAGGAGTAAGGTATGTCATTATTACTGTTCACCTACCTGAGAGCTAACCACCCGCTTTACTGACTTGAGCGTCGGAGTGCCTTCGCAGGTACCCCCACCATCCGGTGTTTACCCGACGACCGAGTCCCGAGTGCCGAAAGATAAGCAGAAGGAAGAGAAGGATCCCAGTTCATCACCCAGCCACCTGCCCGACCGAAGGAAGGAGAAGAAGACTTCAACAGTTCTCTAGGTCCCATCTCCCTAGCAGGAACAGAAATATTAAAGTCGTTGGTATCTATCTTCCACGACTTTCATATAAATTAATATTTAAGTGAAGTAGTGTGACAATACCACAACTTCTTCAATAATTCAGAGTAGTGCACTAACGTTATTTTTATCTCTTTTCACTTAAATATTAATTAAATTCGTCTTAACCATACACAAAGCAAAATCATCACACCCTTACACGACTTCATCTTCGTCAAAGTAAAGTCGTTTCAACTTTATCCGATTTCAGTATGAAAAAATTGTGCCTTGTTGATATGACTTATCTATATTAAAAATCATTTTATTTTACCCATTTCCATAATAACTCACCAAAATTACACCTATTATCTAATTTTTTTCAACCACAAACAATGGAGCTAACGAAGAGAACATGTTTGATCAAATGAATACCAACCCTAAAACGAGTGCACAAACTAAGCATTTATTAAATTTAAAAATAAATATTAAGTGTAGGTTTAACCTACACTACAATTTTTCAAAAGTTAAGAATTAAATTAATAAATTATATTTTATTTGGATTAGTGTCCCCATAGCATACACAATGTTAAAGTACATTTATGTCAATTTAAGGGACACTGTCTTACTTAATGTGAATATTTTTGAAAAAGGCACGATCTCAATCAAAATATAAAACGAAACAAATAACATTGTGCGTGTTCTTCATCTTCAGCTCTGCGCATAGTTCTTCACCTCGGTCACTATTGTTGGAGGTGTTCGTGGTGAGGAGGTTGAGGCTTTGCCGGAGGTGAAACCCTAACGGTGTTTTCTTTGACTTCACAATGTGTTTTGTTTTTTTTTTAAGGAAATGTTGGTCGAATGTTTGTGGTGAATGTTGTAGAAATTTTTTGGTTATTTTTTATTTGAATGTTGTGGAAAATTCTGTGTTTTATTGTTCCCAACCATAAATTTTGCAGTTCTAGAGGATTCATTGTGTCCTTCACCTTCCCATAATGAATTTTTATGATTATAGTTCTTTGTATTTAAGTGGTATTATGTGATGATTATGATTGTTTGTGATGTTTATCCTTCCTTCGTGTTGTAAGTATTTCTCCAAGTGTTTCCATGCATTGCTTTCCGGTGAGAGGAACCTATACGAATGCCTAATGCCTTAGTGCTTCTCCTTTTTGGAGCTTAATCAATATTCACATAAGCCTCACAGTGGAATATAGTCTACAGTTCAGACTCTCCTTAGAACTAGAGTTTAACTATGCGTTAGTATGAAACAATTTTACGCCATCATCTTATTATTGATATATAACCTATAAATTAATTGATAAGTATGCATCTGATTTAGTTTTTCTTTTTAAATCGAGAGCTTAAAAAATTGTTTGAAGATGAATTTGACTAGTAAAATGCAAAAAGAAAATTCGGAGTGGAAGTTATTCTACACAAGAGTGATGTGCAACTAATTAAATAAATGAATGGTTAGGATGCAAATCTAAGCATCATTTTCTTAATCAGGATGCAAAAAAAATTTTACACGTAAAACTCTAACAGGCAACACAACACCTTGGCCACTAGTCTTCAAGCTACTGTGAAAATTGCAGGCTTAATTACAGTGAAATCATGACCTTCTACTTAAGCCTCGGAAGCTAGTTGAAGTGCTTCATTGGATCTTGAATGTTTCTTCACTGACTTGTTTTTCTCAGTGGATTGGCATAGTAGGAAGGTGGAGGAGTGAGAGGAGGGAAAGTGTCATGAAAGAAAGTGTATTTAGGAGTGCCAGGTTGAGACTCCCACACAAAGGGGACTGCAACAACCATTCTAAAAGAAGGTTTGGACATCGAATTTTCCTTTGAGAGAAGCTTGCTGAAGAACTTGTCATCTTGCTTGATTTGGAGCACTATCTTTGTGGGGAAGCTCAACATTGCCACTGAACATCTTTGAGTATAATTGTGTGGTGGTTTCATTGAATCTAAAATGGGTTTGATGAGGAGATAAAACAAGGATGTAGAGGTTTTGAACCTTGGTTTTGATTTAAATAATAGTATCTTATACATATAGGTGAAGTCAACACTTGAATAGATTTTAATATGCAATACATGCTATCCCATTATTGACAACAATTCATATTATATTATATTATTTATTTTATATGACCAACCTGATTTTTACCATTTTCCTTAGCTTATTCTCTTGTTTGTGATCAAACTTTTAGTCTATAAATCCTTAAACAAATGCTTCTTTGTAGCTCCAATCCCATCCTTGGTTGGCACCAATCCAAACAATGAAAGTAACACCAATTATCCTATCGTAAACAATAACCAGTGGAAAAAGCTGGATAATTGAGTTGCCTCTTTGGAATCTTTTTCATCACATTGATCAGCCCCTAGGCAGGTAAAGTAGCCTTAATACCACCAGGTCTACTGAGTGTTAGTAACCTCGCAATGGTCTCTCGAATTTACTCCTGAGAAAGAGATTTGTGTTAAACCAATGTGTAGGTAATAGTTATTATTAGGGAAAAAAACTTATGTTGAAAGTTGGAAGTAAAATTTATTGTTTGTCTTTTAACTTTGATTGTCAATGAAGAATCTTGTATGGTTTGATTGGTCTGAGTTGATCAATTTTGCATTTTATACTCTAAAACCTACCAAAATGAACTTATTACTCTTAATTGGTTATGTTTGAGGATCAAGAATGTCATTTATAACCTGTGTTTGTATGATTAACTTGTTAAAGGTATTGTAGACAACCAGAACTTATTGACATTCTTTTGTCACCATCTTCCCTCCCATCTCACTATGTCGTTTATTATTTTCATTCAGTATGTCATGCAACACTTTTGCATACTAGAATCATTCAGGTTTACATTTCTAATTCGGTTATGGTTTGCGGTGAGTTCAACTGTGGAAAAACATGAGTAAACTAGAGTGAAATTTTAGTCATTGTGGGTCTACGTGTTTGTTCTAATTTCTTAAGGTTCTACAATCCATATTGTTCTCCATGATTTGGCTTTTTGGGTTGTTCTTTGCATTTATGCGTATGAGATTTGGTTGTTGTTCTTCTGGTTTGTGATATGACTATCATTAAATTATACCAAACAATTGTGAAGCACTGTGCAACTCAAGAAAAACAGCTTGCATTTTATCACTTTTCTGAGTTTTTTTGTAAAATGAATTTTATGTGAACACAACAAAAATACTCGTCACACATAAAAGGGTATAAATTGTGATGTGGTTGAAGAACAATCATGTTCTTTGAGTATTTTGGAAAGAACTTCGATTATGTAAGAACATCTATTAGGAGATGTAAACTCTTCAAATGAATGAAGAAATAAGTCTTTAAAGCTTATCCCTTGTTTTTGCTCTCCTTTCTTCTTCAATTTCTAGTGTTCTTAGTTGGGATGAGTCATGTTTCAGGAAATAAAAGCATTTTTGTATTTTTTGATTGGTTTCATCTGTGTATGAAGAAAAATATCATTCTTGGATTGATTTCATTCGTGTAAGAAAACCAAAATGTGAAAGAGAAGCAAGCTATAGATCCATTTAACATGTTCAGGCTTGTAGATGGACATGGATATAATATAATAAATATTAGAAAGTTGTAGTTCCCCTTTCAAAATAAATTTGAAAAGCTGGTTACTTTCAGATAAACCCTCCAAAATATCATTACCAAATGGACTCAAGAAGGTTCCATCCTTCTCTTGACACGCAATTGATTTATATAATACTTGAGTAAGTTAAGTACAACACAATTTGTATTGATTACGTTTAGATTGAAGTTGTATGATTGATTACTTATTTATTTCAAGATTGTTCTTACAAGTTCACTCCAACAATAACGAAGAGACTTCAATGAGTATACATAAACATTTTCCAGAATGTTTTAACAACTATGTAAGTTTTATATAATTTGTGCTTCTAATTAATTAATTATTATAATCAATTTACATATAAGTATGTATGTGACTATTTCACAGGTTAATGATGAGAGGAATGAGGTGATTGACCCAAACATGAAGGCATTAGCTTGGGGTCCTAATTCATCTGTAACATCATGGAACATGTACTTCGTTAATGGGTACAAATTCCATACAAATACATGGAGTGAAGGCAAGAAAACCACAAATTCTAGGGTGCATGTAAAAGGTGTAACAGAAAGAGGACAAGATGACTTCTTTGGCATCATCAAACATATTTATGAATTAGAATATCTTGGTTTAAGTAAGAAGATTCCTCTTTTCTTTTGTGATTGGTTTGATCCAGCCAATAATAGAGGCACCAAAGTTCATTCAGAATATAACATTGTAGAAATCAAGATGAGTAGAAGATATATTCCATATGATCCCTTCATTCTTCCACAAAAAGTAAGACACGTTTACTATGTGCCTTATCCAAAGATATGTAGGAACCTGCATGGTAGGAGTGTTGCAATCACAACAAAACCCCGAGGTCATGTTGAAGTTGATAAGATACAAGATGATTTACCTTATCAACTTGATGAAATGCCTAATGTGTTACCAATTATAAGAATTGAGGAAGTAGAAGGCTTAGCTGACACATTAATTTTTGAACCCGTCAATGATGTTATCAAAAAAATATGTGATGATAATGATGATCATGATCATGATCATGAAGATGAACTCAATGAATCAAGTCAAGATGATGAAGAACATGATGACAATGACATGGACAATTGGGACTTTGAAAACCCTGATGACTAATGTATAATATTGTTTTTATTATTTTACAACTAATATGACAATGTACCCAACTTAATTGATGATGACATTTTTTTTTGCAGGAAAATGCCTAAAACCAGAGGAAGGGATGATTCTGTTATCAGGCATAACCATGTTAGGCATGGAGTTCCCATATCTATGCATGGTCGTCTTGCCATAGAGCTAGGGTCCATCCCTTATTCTAGACCATCACCCCAAGCCCATTTTCCTCAGTCCTTCACGCCTTCTACTTCCTCCCCGTCTTCTTCTTTGACCTCTTCTTCCTCAAAGACCTCTTCATCCTCTCGTAATGCAATGTTGTAGGACAATGTTGACCTTAATCGATCCATATCTTTGCATTTTATTCATCATTCCATCCATTCACTTCCTCCATTATCACACCATTTTAGATCTTCCTCATCTTCTTGGACCTCCCCTATTATACCAATCTTGTTGCCCGTGGCTCCAACAGTCCAATCTTTGTCTACTTAGACACTCAATCCCACTTGGGGTCCTCCATTACAATCCACATCTATTCCCTCATCAGTGTTCTTCTCTAGTGCTCCATCCATTCATGTGACTCCTCAAATTCTAGTGCAACCCGTTCAAGCATCAATGCAATAAAAGTGATTTAAATATGTTCTTTTTACAAACTTAAGTGATTTGGACCCCTCATGATGAGTGAAAAATTAGAAAAGTGTACGAGTCAAAGGCAAGAAAACGCCTTTGTGATATGCTTGGTAAAGCTAGGGTGAAAGCGACTAGACCTAGTTGGATTGGTGAAAACGCATGGATTGGTCTCTTAAACTATTGTGATTCTAGAAAGTTCAAAGAGAAATCAGTCCAAAATAAATTGAATAGGTCATCGACTCGAGGTGGGACATTGCACTCTACTAGTCATAAATCACACTTTGACATTGCATTGGGCCTAGTAAGTATCCATATTTCGTTATATAAGCGTGAATTCAGTAGGTAATATTTAATGTTGTTAACTTTTCCATTTATTTTAGGAACGTAAATTTGGTTGACCGGTTGAACCCGATGAGTTATTCATGGCCAGACACACTAAGAAGAATGGGCTTTGGGTAGATAGTCGTGTCCGACAAACTTACGTAAGTTATTGCTCTAATTTTGTGTACATGATTTATATTTCTAATTTAGTATTGCCCCACTTACAATTTTCACAATGCACCAGGAAACCTACCATGAGCGGTTGAAAGCCCTCCAATCAGACAACTCTGAAGGATCAACTTCCCACCTCCAACAGATCGATCCAACAACAAAACTTCAATGCTAGAAGGATGTTGCTAGAGGCAAGAGTAGAAGACGATGTTACTACAAATCTGGCTACCTACATTCGCCCTAGAGTGTCTTCCCTAACCCAACCTTCATTTTTTGCTTTTTCTGGTGATTACTTATCTCATAATGAACAACTTCATCAATAAGTGTTGCAAGCAAATGAAAGAGCAAATCAAATAGTTGATCAAGCAAATCAAAAGTATGCAATGTTATAAGATAAAATGTTGTCCATGGAGCAAAAATTAGTTATGATGATGGAGCGACAACAGGGTGACACCTCAACAGGCACGAGTTATGTTCACCCTCATTATGCTTGGAACTTTGATTATCAACTCCTACCTTGAGCTCATAAATTTTTAAGTAAAATCCAACTTTCATACATGCTACAACATATCTCACATAAGTTTTTGAAACTATTCAATCATACTACTCTATTTATGATATCTCTTGCTTTAATCTATTTATAACCACTTTACATGTTAAATATCATATTCATTATTTATATAAATGTGTTTCTAGAAACAAAATGAGCATATCTAGATAGAGATTTCACGCTTGGTATATAGTTTATTAGAGAAAAAACTATGCCAATAAAAAAAACTATAACATATTGTGATTGAGTTTTACTGTTATGATAGATAAGAAGTATTCACCAACAAAATTTCAGGCTTGAAAAATACATAAATAAGTGAATACACCTCAACCCTAGGGTTTAGTTAGATGCTTGGCTTTTCATTTTTGTCCCTTCTTTGATTTTTTTTTTGTAGTCAATTTTGAAGTTACCCTTGTTTTGGTGGTGCAATTGTGGTGGGTGCAAACTTCGTGACTAGGGACATAACACTCCAAAAACACAATAGGGGTCTCAAAGCACCCAGATGTGGCCCTAAGAGTTGGAAATTCAATTGTTATTCACTTTGATTTGGAACTTGAAACCAATTGCGGGTGTTATAATTGAACTTCCATATTGATTGCAAATTTAAATTTATATTGCTTATTAAGAAGCATTGCAGGTGTTATACTTAAAATTTCAGTTTAATTGCAAATTGATATTTGGATTGACTGTTTCAAAATAAATTGAGGTATTATAATTGAAATTTGGATCGAAGTTTGAAAAAAATTACATGTATAGTAATTGAAATTGAGATTTTGATTGATTGTTGAAAAATATTGTAAGTCTTGTAATTAAAATCACATATTTCAAATTAAAAATTAGATAATTAAAAAGTGGATTGTAACTTTAAAACAATTTACAAGTTGTATAATTCATACTTTGTGGTGGTATAAATTTAATTATAAATTTTAATCAATTAGTAGGTGATATTAATTTAATATTTTCAAATTAAATAATAAAATATTTGTCTAAAAAAATATATTTGAAATGAGTTGAATTTATTTATTACTTTAATATATGTGTGGGTTAAGCCGCCTCTAAATATTTATTTTTTTCATTATTACGTAGTGTCCCCATACACAACGCTAAGTTTAATTATTTAATTTTATATTCACTATAACGTCCCACAAAGTGACATTAACTTTATTATTTTTAATATTTTTGTCTATCTTGGGTTGGCTAAACCCAAACAATAGTTTAAATAATAAATAATTTATTTTACTTTATGTAGGCTTAAGGGACACTAACTTGCAAATAGTTGTGTCCCCTCATAATCCCTGCTAATGCATTAGTTACCTTTAGATTAGAGTTAATTTCTAATGGGACACTAAACTTACTCTAATTATCATTAAGTGTATCTCTTTTAGTCTTTGTGTGGGTTTTTTTGGGGAAGCTAGCATCAATATTTCTTGTAGTGCGAGTTTCCATCCACACATTCAAACAAATACATAAGTTAAGAGATTAAGAAAAAGAAGCCCTTAAAAACAAAGAATTATCATGTAGATCATAAAAAATATATTTATTATATTACAATCTTCTTAATAGATGAACTGATACAGCACACTTTTCACATCAAATAAGTTTAATATGACTCGATATAACTTCACAATATTTGTAGTTAATGAGTTTTCTAATCTTATAATAAAAATATAATTTTAATTTATTTGATTAAGGGAATGAAACTTAATTTATTTAATTAAGAGATTTGAGTTTTGAATAACAAATCTCAAAATTAGAAAGTACAATATATATAACATGCTTTTTGGAATTTCCGAATGGTAAAGAAAACACAAAGAACTCTAATTGGCTAAACCGTTGGAATTAGGCTTAATTCAATTCACTTACAATCATAGATTACAATCATAGAATGTACAAAACAAAATACAATTTGGTTATTCGTTTCATCTACTCAATTTACTCATTTGTTTGTTTATATCACAAGTTATTGAGTAAGCAAATCTTTATTCCCTACTAAAAATTATAATTCTTATTGCATAATTGAAAAAAGAATAAACAAGAAGAGCAAAATATCTAAAATATAGTAATTATTCAATAACTCTTTCTAATTTATAGACCCGCAAAATTGAAATTTCAGAGCATATTCATCACCAAATTTGCATTTATTATATAACAAAAAAATCACTGAAAAAATTTACACAAAATTAAGAATATGCATGTCTGAATATACATTTTTATACAAACAATTAAGAAGATTCACTAAACTCATTAAAAATATTTATGAAAAGTTGAAACAAAGATTCGTTATGTTAATGATTTAAGAGGTGTGTATAATAATAATAATAATAATAATAATAATAATAATAATAATAATAATAATAATAATAATAATAATAATAATAATAATAATAATAATAATAATAATAATAAATGAATGAATGAATGAATTACAATTGAAGCAATAAAAGTATTACGATTTAATGGGATTAAAAAGACCTAAACATCATTTTCAATACTGACAGAAATTTTAAAAAGGAAGATTTTAGTTGCAGCAGCCATCATTGTTTATGGCTACGTTTGTCACTCTGCATTTTAGCTGCATCAATGCATCACATCCAAATTTTACAACAATTATTCCATTCAATATTTGACAATGATTCAAAAATAGATGGGGCTTGTGGCCAACATAATATCTATTATGATTCATTTTCACTAAAATATCTGTATCTTTCATAATTATTCAATTAATCTGATTTTGTTGCCAAATTAATAGCATGGTTTATTTTATATTTCATGAGCTGCATCAAAACTATACAACACAGGTCAACATCGACTTACTTCAACTAAGCAGAGATCTTCAACCTTAATTACTTCAACATTTTTGGTGCACATAAATTTAATAGTTTTTTATTTAAGTCTTTATAAATATAAACTAACTTTTATGTTTTAAAAAATTTAAATTTTATTTCTCTATACATTTAGCTAATTTTCCTTAAACTTTACATATAATAATAATAACAATTTATGGTTTTAAAATGATTGAAATAAAAAACATAGTGCACTGTACGATTCCGAGAGGGTATTAATCAAGATCATTGGTCAAGTACTTCTCGGATATGGTTCTGACATGCATCTCTAACACAAAATGGTTAATATAATCATTTTCCGTAAATTCATCTAAAATTTAAGATTAACCAAAAAATCTACCTTAATATTAATTGAGTGTGAGAGACTCATCGCATCCTTATAAATAAATATAACAATTAAGACAAATGTATATATTAAATAATATTTATTATATTCAACTATCTCAATCGAATACTAACTTAAATATCAAAGTATATTTTTTAAGCATCACTTACATTGATCCAAGATCGAAAACAACATGATATCCTCAATCATCCTCAATCGAAATCAACAACAATTTAGAGAATTTAAAAGAAATGAAATTCCCTTTACGTAAGTGGACATATGTTTTAGCATAAGTAAAACCTAATTGACTCATTTTACGGTAAATAAAATAATAATTTTAAATTTAGAAAATGAAAAACAGAGAATAGAATTTATACAGCCCAAAACTTAAAATAGTTCATCTGATAAAAGAGACTTAACCGTTATTCCTCCCTGAAACATTCTTAATTATTGTATTTAGGGTGTGATATGCATTTTATTTAGTAAAATTGTTTCTTTTAAATGATATAAAAGAAGTGAATGAAAAAATATGATCCATATCTTTACGAGTAATTAATAGAAAAGTAAAAACTGAAATAACAGTCTAAATGTGTTTTCTTATATAGTTTTTTTTTAGTTTTAAAACAGAAAATGATTTTTATAAATAAGAAGCAAATAAACGCTCATTTTCTCTAAGGTTTTTTTTAATGAAGGGGAAATAAAAAAACATCCTTTGTGGAATTATTCATGCGTGTGTCGTCCATGATTTTACTGTTTTTGTTTAAAATATTCTAAGTGGAAAAGTGTAGATAAGAGTATTAATACTATACTAATAGTTGTGAGTTAACGTCAATTTATATTTTGAAACGCATAAAAAATATGGCGAAATATATTCTACTTGTCCTTTGTCTCTTAGAACAAGTAAAAATAAAATGAAAGGGAAATTATCAGTTGATTCAAGAGGTAAAAAATTAAATAAGAAAAAAATGAGAGCATGACGACGCAGAGTGGGTCCCTCTCTATTTAAAATTAAATATTTTTAACCCTGAAAATTGTTGGTTGTAGTTTTTTTTTTCTTCTATTTTTAGTTTCTAATTTTAAAATATATCATTTTGATATTTATAGTAAATTTAATATTTATTTATAAAAATATTTTTAGATGACATTTGAGAGACAAAACAATGTATTCTAAAAATAAAAGAGGCTATGGATAAATTTTAAAAAAACTAAAATCCAAACTTCAAAAATTTAAAAGAGATTAAAAACATGTTTTAGGTTTCTTTGTAACTCAATGATATCTAAAAAGTCATAATATGTTAACAACCAATAGTTAACTCTAAATTATAACTGGTAAAAATAGAAGATTGTAAACTAGTTGTTAAAATAATATTTTTATAGTGGCATTTGTTGCTCTCATTATGTATTCGCAACACAAACTTATATAACTTCCAAATGATATTTTTTTTCGAAATATTTTATTAATGAGTTTAATGATGGTAAGGGTGTTATTTCTTTTGCATGAATAGTCCAAGTTGGTATATCTGAGAATCTTTCATTATATAAATAACATCTTTTTATGCTAGCTTTTCTTTTGTAAGAATTTTTTTTGGTGAGAACAGGAAGCACCTTTAAAATTAGAGGAGTATTTTCAACCAAAAAGCAATGAAGATTAGTTGGTGAGAAAAATAAAATAAAAATACCATCTTCACCAAAAAAAGCAATGGAGCATTGTTTAGCCAGAGAAATAAGAAAAGGGGATTGTGAAAAGTTTGACACCCTTTTCATTTCACAAAAGTGAATATTTTTTTAGTGTGAAAGTATCACCACAAAAGCCTTCTGAAAACATCTAAGAACTTGTAAACCCTCAGATTTTGCAGCTGATTACTGATATCACTATGTCATGCAACTCCTTTATTTGAAATTTTAGTTCTTAGTGGTAAAGGAGAAAGTCCTTTTATTTGAAGATTGTGCAACTGATTATGAATTTTTCATACAAAAGAATAAAGATCAAATGCTTTATTAGAATGGAATAAAAAAGGCAGTGCATTTCTTTTAGAGGTTAGACATTGATAATTGACATTTGAACATATATCTAACAGCACCTGGATAATAAGGACTAGTAGTTGCAAAGTGGGAAAAAAAACCAAAAAAGTAAAAGAATAACAAGAGTGACAAGACAACAATGAAATAAATTCCATAATATATAGGTTTTCTTATTCATGGTCACAGGTATTTGAGGGTAAGCTCATCCATCTGTCAAGCATGACAGAAGAGCATTGTTGAACATGGATGAAGATGGAAATAATCAAAGATACACTCCATCAAAAAGACTGAACCATCCATTTCCCTAATTGCATTCGCTCTTTTTCTTCTCTTTATTAAATGAGTGCGCACAACAACAAAAATAACGAGATGTCATTGCAAGCAAAAGCCGGTGGGAACAGGTAAGAAAGACACAAAGAAAAATTGGCAAAAATGTGCAACCTTGCTTGCTGATTCTGCATCATTTGTCACATCCATTAACCATTCATTACTGTGATCAATAGCAAGTGATACACAATATAGTCTCTTCTGTCCTTTGACCTCCCTAACCTATCTCTCTACATATTACCATCTCTTCATCAGAGGCTGTTCAAAGAAGTCAAATCATGAGCCACACACAACCCTTTTGCATGGTTTTAGGAGCTTGAGGGTTAAAGACCAACAACAACTACTACTACTACTTACATACATATCCTCATTCCTCACACTACCTCAAGAAAAAAGAAAAAAAAAAGTTGCAATTAATGGTCCAAGATGCATATAAAAACCAAACATCCCAGCAAAGGATGATTTTTATCTTTGCAAGTGCGAACTCTTTGTAGAGTAGTGGATCAACCCTTTTAGCCACCATGCCGAATGCCCATGAAGTGATTAAAGTCATGATGCTGGACCCTGAGTTGCTTCAACCATGAATCTGCCACACTCAACAGTGACATTAGCCTTTCTTGGTCCCGACCACAATTTCCTGCGACCCACACGTTCCCCCCTTGCATCTTGTACGTTGCCAAACCAAATGCTGGCAGTGCTATGCCTTCCCCTTCCTTTTTCTTCTCATGACCACCCTCAATATCATCGTCAAGATCCATGCCTACACAAATTAGAATTCATGTTCCATGATTTCATGCATTAAACACTCAAGGACCTTTCCATTGCCCCACCAAAATAGGGAAGTGAGAGACATAATCATAGGAGTACTGCTTGATATGAAATGTAACAACCTTCAATTCATTAGGGTCAACCAAATATTTAAAATTTAGGTGGTTTTTTTTTATGTTTTCAGTTTCAACTTTTTTCTCTATTTTTCATAAGTATCTTTTTTAGATATTTAGAACATGATCAGATATTTAAAAAAGTATGGGAAATACCTTGAAATGAAGATGAAAGCGTGTGATAAGTGAGGAAGCATGTAGAAAGGTCTTTAATTGTTCTTCCCATGGGGATATGATAAATTGGGTACCTGAGAAAAAAAGTATATTCTTAGTATCATAACACTGATCGTGTCCCTAGAGAGACTAAGGTAAAGGATGTGCCTTGGGATAAATTTCAAATGTATTATTTAATAATTTGGAGTATATTTTGGTGACGAAGTTAGATAGAGAAATCTAGTAATAATTACCAGGCAACAGCCATCCAACTTGCTGGCGAAAGATCAACACTTCTTAATGACATCAGCCCTGGGTACCTTTGAGCTAATCCAGTAATCTGAAAGCAAGATACCATCCCACAAAGTCAGCAATCGAATCTTTATTCTTTTGAGCACTTACTTATTATGCTACACGAATATTTTTGCTGTTTTTATGCATTACTGGTTGTGCTACCCGAATATTTTTTGTTGTTTCTGTAGCAATCGCTATAGTCCGAGCAATGAAAATTACGCACATTAATAAAGCTTTGGGAGAAGAACATATGCTAGAAATGCATTGATAAGAAATAAAGAAAAGGGAATATGCATAATTTTCATTATCACTTGGGACTTTTTCAGAGGGAAAAAATGAAAATGAGTCTCTCTATCAACTGTGTTGAAAAGTCAAAGAATGCATCTTTTACGATGTTTATCCTAAGGGTTTTTGGTAATTGCAGTTCGGCTTTAAGTGCTTTCCAATTTTCCATGATCCATACGTAATGAATTGGTTGGAATCTCATTTAAGAACACAAAAAGCAGAACACAGACCTTAATGAACAAGATAAAAGATGCTGAAGTAAGATAAAGAGCAGGAAAATAAAATTAAAAGGGAACACGAACACACCTTGTCCATGAGAGGCACTCTTCCATATGGAGTTGCTCTTTCAAAATACTGGCAATAGAGGTGACCCAATCTGTCATTGAAATGCCAGAGAGAGTCTTGCTCAGACCCTCCTCCCTCTTCTGAGGAAGTTCCATCCCACCTCCATAACTTGTCACAGTCACTCTCATCGCTGAAAGAATCACTGTAGGAATCCCTCGTCTCACAGTCACCTGATTCAGCCTCTTCCCTGAAATACTCATCCAAGTTTTTGCATTAATTCCTAAAGAATCACTACCAAATCATAAAGCTGACAATTATGCACACAATAATTCACCAAACCACTCGTCCGAAACAAAAGCTCAACAACCCATTTTCCAAAAGCAACATCATGGAACCCGCGTGAATGTTTGACCATAACAAATTAACATTATCTATCTCACCCAAATGGTGCAGTCTATCAGAAAACTCAAAAAGAGATATTTTTTTTCTTTTTCCCCGTTTCAGTTTAAAATTTCTTTAGATATTCATGGTGGAAGCTGAAATTGGTAAAGAAGTTGTAATGATTCAATACCTGAAACTATTGCTGGTGAATATCTGAATTGCAGAGAGATAAGGCACGTAGTACTGCACAAGTGTCTCACCACTGGTCAAGGAGATGGGAACTCCGGCTCCATAAGCACTCCATTCGTCATAGCAATTCCAAAGATCCCCCAACGTGAAATATTCCACGCTTTCTCTCTCCCACGGATGCCACAAACGGTTAAGGCTTGTAATCTCAGACTACACACAAAAACAAACAACACAAATTTTAAGACAACATAATCTAAGATCATGTCACAAGGGAAAAATAAAAAAGGAAAGAAATGAAAAGGACAAGACCTTAGGAAGAAACTGGGATTGAACCACCGGTGTGGTACACCGTACGAAACAATCAAGGTTAGAATGCATTGACCCTTTATTAAAAATCATGGTATTGGAGATCGATATATGAGAGAGAAGAAAAATAGAGAGAAGGGAGGGAAGATGGAGATTTTAGCTTCTCTCCCAACCCTGAAAAACAGAGGCAACCACCCAGATGGGGAAGAAAACAAAACAAACAAAAAAAAAAGAGTGAGAGAGAGATTGTGGGGATTGCAATTTTGCCTTTGAAAGAGAATTGAAAATGCAAATCGCCCCCACAATGAAAGACTTCTATTTTTTGACGTTCAGACACCGAATTTCCCGCAAAATCTTAATACCCTTCCCTTTTTTTTTTTCTCTCCGTGTCTCTTTCCTTCTCTCTTTTTCTCTTCTCTTCTCAATCAACCAACAATGTTGCAAATTCAACACCCTCACACGGCGAGACAGATTCTTATGCAAACAAACAATGCTATTTTTCTCTCTCTGTCGCTGTTAAACCAAGCCTTCAAGAAAACTCAAGATAAGTCTGCTTTGTTCAACGTTTAAGAAACACACTACTCAGGAGATAACAATAACACGCTGACGCTTCAACCTTAAATCTTGAGATTAAATCAAACACCCCAAACAAACTCACAAAAAATGGTTAAAAAAAAAAAGACAAACGAGGATAAAGCAACAGCATGGACAAGGTCAGAAAGTGCTAGATGTATCATGTATCGAAAATATTCATAAAACAGAGAGAAGAGAAGAGAAGAACTCTCGGGTTTAATTTTCAGAATTTGTGCTGAATTTCGATGAAACTGAGTAACAGCAGAAGAGATAGAGAGATTGATGGAGATTATGAACGTTACAAAACAATAGTAGAAGCATTAGAATACAATATTTATAACATTTATGAGCTTCACCCGTCTCTTCCCATAGTTTCACTGTATCAAATACTTTTTATACGCAATATAAATAATATAATATAGTTTTTAAACTTTTACAATCTCATTATAGGACAAGGTTTGTTACTATACCACAAACCCGTAGCTATCATCTTTGAAACTTCGTTCGTTTCGTTCATAGATTTAAATTTAACAGCTAATACTTTTTCTTACACAAACAAAGCGGATTTGTATTTTTCACCTAAATATATATTATATTCTACTTTTTTTTAATCCCTCTCTTCCTATTTATTTTTTATTTATCATTCGATTAAGAAAAAAAATTATGATTTATAAATAAACAGTGATAAAGTATTTTATCTTTGGGATTAAAGATGAAAAGTATGTCCATAGAGGAGGGAAAAAAAAGGAGTGGAAAAAGAAAAACACAATAAATGGTATGAGAATTGACTAGTCTGTGTGACTAATTTATTTTTTCATAATTAAATGTGAGTTATACATAAAGTTGAACTGACAAGCTTAAGGTATTCTCTTGTTCTCTTTTTGTTTAAATGTTTATGATTAAAAAAAAACTGATAAGGTTGGAAGTTTTAATGTAAACTAAAGAAACAGCACTCTTTCTTCATCCGTTAACTTTGATGAAATTAAAGTATAATGTGACTCCCAAGTTAGTGTATTAAAACGGCTTTGAACTTGCTTGCAAATAATCAATAGGCTTATAATTAGGTGTCGGTTCTCTTAATGCGTAATCACATTTTATGTGGTAATAATAAGCTTATTCAAATACCAAGGACGTTTAATATCACTTGTTGAAATCCACTTCCCATATTACGGACTAACGTTAAAAACACACTAATTTGACTGTTAATATTTCTCTATTCAACAATTCATGACTTCTCTTGTTAATTATTGCTCTATGTAAAAGCCCAATTCAGTAATTAATGGTCTCATTTTTGCTTCTCTTTTTATTTAACTATTACAAGATCTTTTTTGTGGACTTCAAAAAAATGATGTTAATCTTTCGTATTAGTTTTAGAACAAAGAAAGAAACATTAAATGAAAGCGAAATCCTTGTGTGAAAGCATGCAAGTTTGAGGAGTAATTAAATTGAAGTGTCTCTGCATTTTGTTGGTTAGCGTAAAAAAATTGTTTAGAGCAAAAGAAAAGGTACACTTATAATGATAGTAATTTCTTCTTTTGCTTCTATTTTGTATTTTAACTGAATTGGTGTCGTGATATCGCGAGAAAGAGAAAGGCATGGAAGTTGGGAAACCGCGTGAACGGAAGTGCAAGGATACTAACTAATAATACCAACACTTATACTATTAAATTCTTATGACCTATAAAACTAAGGGTAAATTAACTTAACAATGCCATAGGAAAAAATATGCATTGTACCAAGTAAATCCACACTTTCGAAAGGGTCTAACTTGATAAACAGATTATGAAAAGAATTATCGACTATATATTATTATGGTCATTACTATATATAAGATATTATTTATTTTAAAATCTAAAATTTTGTAATTGTTTTATTTTTTAAAAATATTTTAATGAATTGAGAGAAATATATATATAAAATATTATTAAGATCGACACTTAAGTGATATAAAACTATATTTAATGTATCCGAATGGAATTTTATTGTAACTTGGATGTGCACATCATTGCATTGCGTTTGTAGTTTTGTGACTGTAATTTCAACTTCTAATTTGGAGGGAATGAAACAAAACAAAGTTAGGAATTGAAGGGAAGAAAATGTCTTAACTAAAAGAACATTCAAAAGCTTGTGTGGACCCTTGTGTTTGAGCAGTCGTTCATTGATTTTCTGTGATTTTGGATGAGAAAAATTGTTACAATATCACATGGCAGGGGCATTTTAATTAAATCCTATATTACGAAATAGAATAGAGATAAATAAAAGAGAACAAAAGATGAACAAAAGAGTAAAAGGAAGGTAAAAGATATAAGGATGAATATCTCTTTTTTATTGTTATTGAAATTAAAACAAATGATTTGAATATATACAAGTAATACATTCATTCTAGGTTTAATTAAAGAGGAACATAATCAATAATTAAATACTAGAATCATAACACAAAATAAGGGTTATTCACCTCTATAAAGAGAAACACCTTATAATTAGAAAAGACATCCAAATATTTTTCTCTACAAATAAACAACTGATAATTAGAAAAAGATACTCAATTAATATTAGGATCCTTCCATGACTCTGGTATCCGTATCCTTTAATATCCTAAAATAATTATATAATTATTTCTTTTAATTATGCATCTAACTAATTCGAAAATGAACATTCTCATTAATCCCCTTTATATGAATGAATAGCTTGTAATATCTGTTGGGTTTTACATCCGTTAGATATATAAAATAAAATTAGTGGGCAAAAGAAGCGTGCAGTGGTGCTAAAGTCTCTGTTTTGGTGCAAAACATCCCTATACAAGTCTTAAGTTTATGTATTGACTTTGCAATAAACTAAGATAATGAACTTCACTTCACCCTTTTGAAAGCTCGTAAGGGATACTTACAAAAGGATCCACTTCTGTGACAGCTTATGGTTGCCTCTAGAAGTTAAATGGTTAATTGAATGTTGGTTAAAAGGGAGACTTGAAAATAACTAGTTTGCTGTGAGCACTAATAATGGGGAAATCAAATACTTTGTAAAAGAAATTAGGTTCAATTATTTTGTTATCCACGCACAAAATATATAAATGAAAAATGTTCATATACACTGCTAATGCAAAATCCATATATTAACTGTTTTAACCATTGAATTAGCACTTGGATATTTTGAAATATAATTGTATGTCTTTAAATATGTGTACTATGCTTATAGGAGAAAAGGTATTAGAATTTTCTTACGGGAAGTTTTGGGTGATTCGAAGATGGATCATTAGCATTTTATATAAGAATTATATAAGAAAGTCAAGACAACACGTGCAACTCAAAATTTTAAAATAATAGGTATGCGAGTTTTCTTTTTTACATAATATTTTTTGAGTTCATTATTGGTCAATGTGGAACAAACTCAAACTTGAAATCTTAACAAAATGTATAGAAACATATTGAACACAACAACTAACAATATGTAACGATGAGGTAAAAATTTAATGGTTCAATCTTTTGGATATGAGGATAAAGATATTAGCATGTATACAAAGAGTAAGTAACTCATAAGATGGGTTGAATAGTTCTTTATATTGATTCAACAGTATAGATACTTTAGGTTCTAACGAAATAGGTAGGTCCAAGAGATACTTATATGAAGTCTCTTTTGTGGTACTAATTTGTAGTGTGTACAACTTTCTTATTGCATCAACAACTTGTAAATATTTAAAGTGGTGAAAATGTGTCTAAAGAGGGTGGCCAATAAAATATATTTTAGTGTAATTAATTCCATATTCATATAAAAACTGATGAATCATTTGTTCTAATTAACAAGGTGTGTATCAATTTTGCTAACCATTGAAACAAATTTTGTTATCACAATAGTGAGACAATATATTGAAATTGTTAAACAATAAACTTAAATGTTTATTGAAATTTGTTTGATTTTCCAGTATGTCAGGTTTCTAACTACTTGTGAACGTGTTAGAAAAAAACCTTGCAAGTCTAGGTATTATAAAATTATCAAAACTTCCACCATATAACTGGATTTTTATTTAAGTTCCATTAATAATTTTGTGAATCAAATTGTAATGTTCTCTTTAAAGTATGGTTAGATAGATTATGAACATGACTCTTTATCTATAGTGTGCCTTCCACTTATTATTGTTGTTCTTTGTTAACCTTGTTATTTTGTACGTCCTCATCCATTTTGTATCAAGGTACACTTATGATTTAGAGAGAACTTCTCATCACATATGTAAAGCACAATTCGTTATCTCTTCTAAATTGTATATTGATAAGTGTCATATTTCAATAATATTTCATATTAAAATACAAACACTTATGGATATTTATTGATGAAATAACTATAATATAACTCTTAATTTATCAATTTAAACATTTTTACATATTTTATGGTTATAATATGAATAAGAACGATTTATTCCCAAATTTGTGTTAATTTCAGAATTTTAAGGAAAAGTGGAGATGAAAGAGTAAAAGGAGAATATACAAAGATAAAAAGGGAAGATTGGAACACTCCAACACTCGCCTAAGCCCGAAGCTTCCAAAGGATCTCGCCCAAGTGAGCTCAGTCACGCCTAGGAAAGATCACTTCAGAGACGTTGGACCTATTTTCGTCCAACTTGCTCAGGCGTGCCTAATCACGCCCATGCGAGAAGTCATTTAGCCAAAGCCCAAAAGGAGATCAAAAGAGAGGAAAGGGAAAAAGGATAATATACAAAGATAAAAAAAGGGAAAGTTGGAATGCTCTAACGCTCGCCTAACCATAAGCTTCTAGATGATCTCGTCCAAGTAAGCTCAGTCACACCCAGGCGAGATCACTCAAGAGTTATGAAATTCGGACATGCTTCATCATCTCTGCTTCCGCATGTTGGACGCGTATTGGACACGGACACCCGACAGACACGATGTCAGATGCATTGAACTAGGCCGGACACGACCCAATTTGTGGACACGCGGAGGACACTTTTAAGTCAGTGTTGCAGTGGAAGGGAGAAGGAGAACGGAGAAGATGAAGGGTAGAAAGGAAGATGGAGAAGGCAAAAGGAGAACGAATAAGAAGATGAAGGGTTGCAGAAAAAAATAAAAAAGAAAAGTGAAGACCGTACATACATATTTTAAATTGAGAAATTGAGAAATGCATTCTTTTATTTTTAGTGACAATGACGGTGCCTTTATGTGGGAAATGCATTCATTTATTACTTTCACTTGTGTCTTTCCATTTTAAATTTAATATTATTATCTGTTAATTTAAATTTAAATACAATTTGTTATATAATTATATAATATTCTGTATATATTATATTTTTATTTACTTGATTTTTAAATTTCAAACATAAAATTATTTTTTATAAGTTAAATTAATTTTTAAATAATAATATTTTAAAATAAAATTAAACTTTAACTTAAAAGAAATAAAATATTTTATATTTAATTATAATATTTTAAATAACTTTAAATAAATATAACTAGTTATTGATAAATATTTATATAATTATATAAATATAATTAATTACTGATAATTATTTTTATGATTATGTAAATATAACTACTTAATGATAAATATTTATGATTATGTAAATATAACAACTTAATGATAAATATTTTTATGATTATTGTTCTTGTTCTTGTTCTTGTTGGTTTATATTGGGTTACCGGTTGACTTTAGGTTGAATACCCCCTTTTATATCTACCTCTTCTGGAACCGAGTCCGTGCCTCCTTGTCACACTAGAATAAGGCTCCGTTGAGACAGAGAGCGCCCTACCTGTTGATTACACTCCGACAATCAAGTCAACTAGGGCACACAAAAAGTAACCAGTGAAGAAAGTGTATAAAAAACAACGTACCTTTACCTAGAGACTTACTCTCCTTTTATTGTCGCACATGCAACATGCAACCATTCTCCCCGGAGATAAGCAAATATTAACTGAAAATATTCTAAGTCGTTAATCTTTGATCTCTAATAGAAAAACCACCTGCCACAAGCACCAATGATCTTCAAGTGTCATCCGTAGGCCCCTTTCTGTTACCAACACATCTCCCTATTTTAAAAGGGTTATAGCAACTCGCCACGTGTAATAAATATGCAACAGAAAATATTGCCACGTACTCACAACAAACATGCAAAATAACAACAACAATATTATATTCACCGTCCAATATCTATAAGCAGGTGTATATATAAAATTACTTTGCGTAACGACCCTATTGCGCGCTTTGGGCCAACCCTGAAAAAGGGCCATCTGCACATGTCTCACCCGGGCCAACGATCGAGCTAACCTCCCATACCACAAAGAATCGAGCATACAAAAATAATACCGAGAGCCGAGCACTGATAAGTAAATAAGCCCCCTAAGCTCGAGCTGAGCTTGGCTAAGCGAAGAGTCTCCTGAGTACCCTTGGTCGTTGACGTGACCATTTCTCAGAGGTAGGTGGGGCGCTTGAAACGACTTTGAAGTGACATTTTACTGTACGCGGTACCACACGCCCACGTGTCTTAGCACTAGTGGCAGCGTAACTCAATCGTTTAGAATTCCCTCTTCTCTCAAAACTTTGTTTCAGAAAACATTAAAACCCCTAAAACCCTTCAAACTTGCACCTTTTCCTTCTTATCATTCAAAGCTCCTCACTCATTTGTTCTCATTCCTCCAAGATTTCCTTCTTCCAACCATAAAAGGTACTCCTTTTTCTCTTCTCAACTATTTATCTTTCATAAACGCATGTTTTGCCTGGGACCATTCTGTTTTCACCCATTTATGCTTTCGCTTGACACTGATTAATCGCATGTTGTCGTATGAGTTCCCGTATGCATGTTGGGTTTTGTTTCTCTATTCTTTTATTGTTTTCGTCGTATGAATTTATACTTGCTTTAATTGTTTTGATGATGTGCTGGGTGTAAGATATTTTCCGCTTTTCTGCATGTGATTGTGTTTAGATGCAACCCTCAATGGATTATAAATCCTTGTACTCTTAAATACCGCCAAACTTCCTTATCGAAACCTCTTCCTATACTTCCCACGAAAAGATAGTAACCCTTAGGAAAAGTAAGTGCCACTTCGGCAAATAAGAGTTTTTCTTAGACCCATGTGCGATAGATGAGCCAGTATGTTGTGATGAAGCCATATCCCCAAACAAACCCTTTTGCTACTTCTATGCCACTGCTTTTAAAAGAGTCCTTATTTGTCTTCCTCTGTTAGTCTTTGAAAAAAAACTTTTGACTGAGCTCAATGTAGCTCCTGCCTAGCTGCATCCCAATAGTTGGGCATTTGTTCGTGCCTTTTCCATTCTTTGTGACCAGCTCGGTGTCCCACCCTCTGTTGACATGTTCCATTACCTTTTCGAGGTGAAGAAACTAAATCGTCAACTTTGGGTTTCTGTAAATAGCATTTCTGGAAGGGGAATCCTTACCTTCTTCCAATCCTCTTACAAAAATTTCAAAGGCCACTTCCTCAAGGTCCGAGCTAACAAGAAGCACTCTGACCTCCTAGATGGTTTTCCCCTATACTGGACTGAAAAACCCAACTCCAAGCTTAATCAACGCCTAGACAAGTTAGCTCCTGTTGATCAGTAGGTTTGCAAATTTTTCACAAGCCTCCTAGTAGCCTTCAATAGCCACCATGAATTGCTAATTCTTTTCTTTGGGATTAGGAGTTTGCTTGATGATTGGTATTATCATTTTATTCTCAAAGCTTGAAACTATTCATGATTTTGATCCTTAGATTTGACTAGAAAGTACTTATAAGCATTTGACCTAAATGATAATGCTTAACATATTTGAATGCTGGGAATAAATTTCAAATGTTAATTGCTTTATAAGGAGTTTTTATAAACATGTGAGGAATCAATATTTAGGAGACTCTTTTAATAATTTTGTATGCGAGAAATCAATATGAATTATTTTTATATGTGCATCAATGTCTATCAAGATGTAATGTTATATGTTTAAAACTACAGACAAGTGAGAAGGATTAACCTCATTCCCAATTTTCTTCATTGAATTATTTTATTCATTTATTTTGCTTTCATTTAATTTTCACACAAACTTATGTCAATATATTTCAAATGAAATTATTGTATATATTCTTATACTTAGTGAATGCTACAATTGGGATTTTAAATAATTGTTACTTGTGGGTTCGATATTCGTTCTTAGGGACAAATTATTTCTTATGACTCAATACACTTACGGTAAAAAAAAGTCAATTGTGGATGAGCCCTTTGTTGTAACAATTTTCTCGTTACAATTAATTCTTATGGAGTATGGACTTTCAAGTTTAATAGTTCCACCAGTTCTGATTTCCTTGATAACCCACAAACTTGACCCTTTTTTCATTAACCTTTTATATAGGAGTTTTATCTTTTAGCGCTACAAAACATAATTGGTTGACCACGTTTAAACTCATTTTTCATTATAATTTCATCTTGATGAGCCTTGTCTTCCTCCTTTATGCATGATGCAGATAACTTATTAGCATTGAGTTTTTTTTCCACAAATTTAGGTACAAGCTCTTTCTTCGTTTCAAATCTATTCCTATCATTCAAATATGTTAAGCATTATCATTTAGGTCAGATGCTTAGATATACTTTCCAATTAAATCTAAAGATCAAAATCATGAATAAAGATTCAAACTTTAAGAATAAAATGACAATATAACCAAGAGTATAATATTATAAATAAATATCACCTCAATATATAAGAGTTTGAACAAATTACTCTCAATACCAAAGGGAAGACTTAACCACTCATACTGGCCATTACAAGTATGGAAAACAACAAAAGAATATCTAAGGTGTTTCTCCGATTGCCTCCTCTAGGATTTTCTATCTCTCAATATCCTCTCAATGATCCTTTCTACCTTACGTCCTTATTTAACCTAATTGGGCTTGGGCTAAGTGACATCTTTATTCATAATATATCCATTTGTTTCATCTCTCCTTAAATTCCAAAAAATAACGCAAAATTGGGAATAAATAATTCTATTAATCTCATAATCCAAAAATGTGTAAAGTGATTCAAATTTCTAAATTAAAGGTTGAATTATAACTTTATTAATAATTAAAGTCCATAAGTTCCTATCTTTTTGCATGAAATATCACTAAATTATGGCACTTATTAGTGTCTCAAATTGGATTTTTCGAATCCAACCTTACTAGTTTAGAAGATTATAATCCCAACATGAATCACTTGATCCTATTTAGTGTTCTACCAGTTCTCAAGTAAACTTAAAATTTGTTTAAAACAGATTAATGAATACAATTTTAGTTTCATTGACTAGTCAATTCAACACTAGTATTCACAACAACTTAACTTAATTCAAAGTATTCTATAAATAAGCAAAATTATGTCACATAATAACAAAATCATTATAGAAGAAATTTGAAACTTGTGACCATGTCACATTCACCTCGAAAATCCCCTAACTTATGATACTATTAAAAAGTAAAACTAATTTCTCTTACCTGATTGGATGGTTGGGTACCCAAAAGAGCTCTAACACCTAAAGACATAGAGATAATTTGTCGTACACCACACAACAATCAAAACAGATCACTAGGATCTTGAACTAACAATAACTAATCCTAAGATCAAATACCTCTCAATCAATAATTCAAAGGTGACTTCTGATCTTCAAGAATAAGATAAAAATTTAGAGAGAAAATGGAGAGAAAAAATTGTAAAAAAATGATGATTATATTAAAATAATAAATAACTGGTTTTTCTATTTTCACTAAAAAAATCATTTAATAGAAAATATTTTTTTTTAAATAATTAGTTATGACTAAATTAGATATGAGACTAAACAAATTATTAATTTTTTGAAAGTATAAACAAATTATTAGTATCTAAAGTAGTTTTTATTTTTTAATAAAATTTATAAACTAGTTTTTAAATTGGTATCTAAATAGCTAATTAGATACTAATATAAACTAGTTTATAAATTTTATTAACAATAAAAATTATTTTATATACCAATAATTTTTTTAGTTTTTAAAATAATATATAATTTAATTAATATAATAATTAATTATTATTTTTCTCTAAAATTAATTTATATTTAATGATTTTATTATATGAAATTTTTACTTTAATAAGAAAATATATTCATGTAAATTTTACCACTTCTACTTTTGTTTTAAGAATCTATAACTAACATAAAAAGAACCTTAGCATTTTGAAGTTTGATTATATTCCTATGAATAGTTGTAAAACGTTACCAATTCTGTTGCACCAAGTGACCTGCGATTGTCGTGGGATTTTTTTTATCATATTCTCTAATTTTATTTATTTATTAATGTGATTCATTATCGTTAAACAAGTACGATCCACCTTAGTTGTTTAAATTTAAAACAAGTGTTTTTGAAACATATACTTTTTAATTTATTTAATTAATAATAGATAGGATTTATTAATTGATAAAAAAATTCAAATAAAAAATATGTAAAAAATACTTATTTTGTTAAAAAAATATTTTTTTTAACAAACTCAAATGCACAACAAAGAATATTTCATTGAAAGCAGGGTTGTAAGTGGTCCACACAATCAGGCCTGAATAAATGACAGTGACAATTCGGGTTCAGTTCCAGCACGTGCTTCTTCTAATGCAAACCTAATTTTCTAGTGAGCCACTTTTTCTAATTTAATTATTATGGCATCATTTTTATTCTATCTATATACTTTTACTTTATTTATTCAATTTTCTTAATACCTTATAGCAACTTCCTTAAAATGCAACACTAAGACCTGAGACGTGCATGTTACAATAAAAAATGTTGTGTTTGGTTACCAAAACACGAATTAATTTCAATCCATTAATTAAAAGATGACTTCTTCTTATAATAATTAATAGTTCGATATAGCGGTCAAATATTATTTTTATTCAATTTTTTATTATTACTCTAATATATCTAAAAGGTAAGAAAAAGTTAAATTATAACATAATAAAATAAGATAATCATTTTTTACCTCGTCGTTTATATTTTTATTACTTTTAAATTGGGTAACTCCAATTATATAAATTTCAATTTAATTATATTTTTAATTAATAAGTGATCTTAGAACATTTTAAACATAAAATTGATATATTTAAGTGTTTTAATAGCGAGTAATACTCTAGATTAATCTTATTAAAATATACTACAAATCTATAAAACTAACTAATTTATAATATAAGATTTATATATATATATTATGATTTTATTTATAATTGAAATTTGTTCTTGTTATTATCATTTTTGTTATAGCAATTATCATCTGATCATGGTTAAAACTATTGTTACATAATTATTGTTATTTTCATTCTAACAACTATTATATCATCAGTCATAAATAGCTATAAAATCAAACTATAAGGTGGCAACACAATGAACAAGTAATCCTCCAACACCAAAATGTGAAGGTTCAAGTTACCGTCAACCATCATCATAAAGAAAGCATTGGCTATTGTGAAAAAAAATCATTAAGGATCCCAAACTATTATAAAATAGAATAGAGATAAAAAAAAAACTAAAAAGAAGACAAATGATATAAGAATGAATATCACTAATATTATTCTATTGAGATTAAAACAAATAATTTGAATATGTACAAGCAGTACACTCATTCTAGGTCTAGTTAAATAGAGAAATCATCAATTAAATAAATACTAGAATCATAACAGACAAAACAAAATAAATGTTATTCACCTATATAAAGATAAACAACTAATAATTAGAAAAAACAACACAATTAATATTAAGATCTTCTATTTCTATAACTCTGGTATCCATATCCTTTTATGCAAACCTCGCCTCATGAGCTAGGCTAAAGTTCACTTTGTAATATGGTATCATATCCATTTAAAGCCTATCCTAGCGAGTATTTGTTGAGCATATCGTGTCACCCGCTATCGAGCCGGTTTTATGGGGTTGAGTTAGACTTAAAGTCCACTTCGTAATATGGTATCAGAGTCACTCTCGGCGTGAGGGGATGTGTTGGAGATCTCACATTAATTAGAGATTAAGACAATTCATTGTATATAAGTGGGTGTAGACCTCACCTCATGAACCGATTTTATGGGGTTGAGTTAGGCTTAAAGTCCACTTTGTAATACAAACCACATGTGAAATCCATCTATTGCGGAAACACTAAATAATCCCAGGAAGATGTGCCATATAAAAAAGTAATCAGGGTTAAGTGTTGGGGACTACATTGAGTGAGGAAAGTTGTCTCCACTAATGGCAAGCTTAGTTCAATAGATCAAAATTCCTTTTACATAAACAATCTTGAATCCCTAAGGGTACAAATTAGAATCTCAATTAGCCACAAAGTTGATTTAAACGAGATATCAAAATCAACGGATTTATTTACCATGTTGTGATAAGGGAAAAGAGTTGTCAAAAAAATGTGAGCAATTCACTCCTAGTTACTCTGAGTATTGTTTGGACATCAGTTACTCCTGACTAAAATTAAAAAATTTACAAATAAAATGATATAAAATATCATTAGTTTGTTCTCTAAAAGAGAAGTTACGACTTATGATGGATACAATATTTTGTTCACTCATTTTAGACTGTTCTTGAATGCAAACATTGTTCTTTCTCACAACTACAAAAGTTAAGGATAACTTAAAAACTTGACCTCATTCTTTTTTGCAAGAGTTTCATTAACATTTCTTCTTAAAAAAAATCTTTTATATAAAGAATTTGAGAAGAAAAAAGTTGTTGCACATTCTTTTTAGTCGTGTGAGCATTTTTTTTCTTTCTAAACATATCTTAAATTTTTTTAAGAAGCATATAATATTTATTATTTAAAAAATTTACAACACTTTTAATAAGAAATTAATTCTTATTATTTAAAATGTGACCAGTTAATATTATCCAAACAATTATGTAAAATAAACAGCATAAATATTTGTTTTCAAAATAAATATATTTATTAAGTATCCCAATTTCTAAAACCCACTATAGTTAAAAAAGAAGGGAGGTTTCATGTATAAAAATAATCAAGTTAAACATATAATCTCTTCAAATGTTTTGATTTATTAATAATGTGTTTTTATTTAACACCGACCTTGTTTTAATATTTCCCAGTACAATAAAATGTCAAATATTTTAAAGAATCAAGTTTAAACCGTCATTAAAAGGTGAAGATCCAAGATTAAAACTATTAATGATAAATATTGATGAAAATTATAGGTACTTAAGAATTGTCCTCTCTAAATATAATATCGTAACTAAAACTTATAGATACCCACTGAAATCTTAAGTCAGAGGTTTAATATTTTCAATCATATTATTTCAATAATATATATTTGGATATTTTATCCATTTCTTTTACTTTACTTCATTTTATTATTTAAATTTTACTTTAATTATTTCTTATATCTGATATCTCTAGTAATTTTTTTCGTTTCTATAATGTAATTCATGTACTTTGTCTCATTTTTCTTACATATTTTTTTACATAATCTTGAATAATTTTTTGCAAATAAATATTTATAAACATTCTATTTATAATAAAGATTAACACATAGATACACTATGAAAAGTCTATCATGAAAATACTTGTATATTTTTCTTTAAACGTTTGTTGATGAAAATTTAAAAAATAAAAAGAATTCAATTGAGAATTGGCATGGCTTTGCCAGTACTATAACAAGAGATGGTAATACTGTTCATGGGTTAAACAGTTACTTACGCCACAAACATCAAAATTAGAAACTGAAACTTACAAGCATATTTTTCATTGAAGTTCGTTTGACACGACAATTGTATGATATTTAAAGAAATCAATTTATAACTTCTTTTAAAAAGTTCATATTTTCATACAAAGTTTAACATTTCACTAAAAATTATTCTTTCTTTTATTTTATCTATTGGGTCAATATATCAGTAATATTTTCATTATCTATTGTGATGGACGGAGGTAATTTAACATATTTTTATCCAACATCTAGTAATTAAATTAGATATTATTTTTCTAAAAAAAATATTATTATTAAATAATTTTTAAATTGATATCTAATTATCTATCAAGATTTTAACTACCAATTATTTAAATTATAAATTTAGTATAAAAATCTTAAAAATTATTTAATAATAATAGAAATTAGTTTATAAAAAAAAATTTAAAATAATTTTTAATTTATTCATTATAGCAATTAATTATTTTTATATTTGAAATTGGTTTTTTTTTTTTTTACAGTGATAACATGATGCTGGTGGTGGTGACCAATCATTTTCCAATTTTATGTGATGAATCAGAATATGGAAAGCTTGAACTCTTCAAATGATACTGTTGAACCTGTGTTGCTAATTAATTGTACAAGCAGATAATTGGGTGTTAGGCACCGTATCTATGCTCTGACTTTGATTGCCACCTCTTTTTCTTCACAAACTTCAATCACTCACGTCAAAACAATTTTCAAAGCTTTACTCATTCATCTTTACCAATGCCCTTCACAGGTGAAACGGTACTTTGGTGGCCCCTGCAAAACTCACTGTCACATGCTCCAAGATCATAGAAAAATATATAAACAACCAAACTGTTGCAGGTGGATGGGGGAATAATTGTGAAATGGATACACAGTGTAATGAATCATTCTTTATCATGTTGCATAATAAACTAAGAAGCAAGGGTTAATACTTAATAATTTGAGACATGACATGTGACATACCACTTCTAACCCATATGACATATTGCATGATCAGATAACCATTAATGGAGATCATGTTATAATTAGAAACAGGCACCAGAAGTTAAGTGCTAATACCAGTGGACGTGACTTCAAACACTATATGGGCAAATATATGATACTTAATTGCTTAAGTAAGATTTACAAATATCTAGTTACATGTTACAATATTAAAATACCTTAAACTACTCATATCTAATGTCTCTCAATACCCAGAAAACAACATCAACCACTCTTTTTTTCTTAAGAATGTTGTGGTCTGAAGTTTATCTGCAATGTCCCATTGCCTAAAGTTAATGTTGATAACAAATGGGGCCACAAGACTAAGATTTATAATTGAGCAACTAGAAAATATAATATAATATAGTCATGTTTTCTTTATACTGAAAATATTTTATTAACAGGTAGTTTGGTAAACATTGTTTTAATTTTATCTGATATTCTGATATTTATAACAAGGAACAAGGATTTAGGATAACCAATTCAAAGTGGACGCAATCAAGGGAATGAATGAGTCATTGGATGGTTTCATAGGAGAACATGGACGGCTGTCTACTTTTGGTCTAGCTTTTAGTTTTAGTTAGATCAGCTTTAGATGTGTTAGGTAATTTTATAAAAAAATTAATAAGTCACTTTTAAATCTGCTATTTTTTACTACTATGCAAATGTTAAGGACACTTGTTAAAAATAAAAAGACTAATTTTTTTTAATACACATAAATTAATGAGATTTTAATTCTTTGATTGAAAAACAACAATTAGTAAAATTTTATATTTTTTGGTTGAAAATTATTATATATAGTGTGACTCTGCTTCCTATTTTAGTCCATCACTAGCTATTGATATTACTTTTTTTTCATTTTTATTTATTTATGTGGCAATATTTTAATTTTTTTTTTTGTATTTTAAGATTATAATTTTGGTCCTTTATAACTTTATTTATCAATTTATACGTGAATTTTATTGTGTGGTAAAAAAAATGAGAGGATAGAATAAATAAAAAAACTTCATAACTAACTATTTCATTAATATTAACATGTTTTATTATATTTTATTTCTACACACAGAAAAATTATATTTTTAAATAAATTTCATCAACTATCAATTTTGAAAAAGGCGAGTCTTATTATTAGGGTTTTTTTACAAGTTTCTTTAAGAATTTAAAAATAAATAAAAATGCTCAATAAATTAAAATTAACTTATACACATGTGATCTTTTTTTATATATAATTTTATGAAAAAATTAGTTTGTAATTTATAATGATAATTTTAATTCATAAAAAAATATTATAGTTTTTTCTTCTTGTTTTGTTTCATTCTAAGAGTGGTTACATTCTGGAAGCTCATTAGAATTTGATAAGAGACTGAGTAAAGAGTGGACTCATATAATAAACGTGTTGCTCACTTCCTGTCCTCCCTCCCATAACCCCCACCAAATGTTAAAAATAATCTTTCTTTTAATTTTAGGTATTATAATATTTGTGTGGAGTGTGCAGTGTGCAGTGTATTGAATGCAAACTTTGATTGGTGATGATGGAACCAAGTTTGATGAAGATTGAAAGGAAGAGTCTAGCATATTCAAATGTGTAGGAGACAAATTCATGATATATTTATTGGCTCATGCATTAATTATAGATCAAGTTGTTGATTTTTTTAGTTGCCCTTTAACTCACCAATGTAAGATAGATCTACATATAAAAGGTGCTTAGAAAACATTTATGAATTGTAGTGTTGATGACAGGGCCAGCATGTTAATCTATCTTCATAAAATCCCACATGTTCATAAGACAGGGAATAGTACATTAACTTTGAAATTGGTTCAAACAAGTGATAAACAAAGAAATCTATTATTCATGTTTTGCTACATAAAATCAGAATCTATATATCTCTATAAATGAAGAGTGTTTTTCTTTTTCCATGTTCTTCTCCTGTGGCATGGCTTTGGTAAAAGCAATGGCTTCAAGGTCTCATCAGCCATTGAAACGGCCAATAATTAATCCATTGTACAATTCAATGGGGGTAGGGCTCTGGATTACAATAGAACACATGTGCTGAGACTCCATTTATTGAACACCACTTTCCGAGTTCAACATTTTCAATACCCTTCATTTCAATCTATTTCTGAAAATCAGTTTAAACAAATTTTACAGCTTATAAAATCTTTTTGGTATTGTATAACTTAATCATTTTGACACTTGATAAAGTATCTAATTTTAGTAATATTTCATATATTAAAATATAGACACTTTCATATTAAAATATAAACACTTGTGAGTATTAATTACTAAAATAAATATAAAATAATCCATAATATATTTATGAATTTATACCTTTCTACATACTTTATGATCTTTATTTGAATAAGAATATTTTATTCCCAAATCTAATATTAAATTCGGGTTTTAGGAAAGAATGAAGATGATTGGACTAAAGAAGAATAATATAAGCTAAAAGAAGAAAGTTGGAAGGCCTCAAAACGCACAAGTACACGAGAAGTCCAAATCAGCATCAAAGCATCTTGCTCAAACGAGCTCATTCTCGCTTGAGCAATAATGCTTCAAAAGCATTGGAAAAAACAATTACGCTTTGCTTGCTCAAGCGAGCTATATCTCGCTTGAGCAAGAAAGCGCCAGAAACATTGGGCCTATGTTTTACTTAACGAGCCCATTAGTGTGACGTAAGAAGTCACCTAATCCTAGCAAATTAGGTTAAATAGGAGCACAACACTGGTGTGCCAGATTGAGAGGAAAATACCATTGAGTGAATTATAACCCAATTGAGGGAATAGGAAAGTGTGTGAAACATTAGAGGAGGCAGTCGTCATGTGTGGGTAGTTCTACCCTTTGGGATTGAGAGTAATTTGTTCAAACTCTGATGTATTGAGATGATATTTTAAATATAATATTTTGTTCTTAATTGATTATTGATATTATTGTTTTGCTCCTAATGTATTGATCTAGAATCTTAAATCTGACTAGAAAGTACTTTTATGGTTCTGACCTAAACATTAAATTGTTATTAACATCTATTCATAAAGCTAAGTTATAAATATGCGAGGAATCGATATTTAGGTAACACCTTAATAATTTTATATGCGAGGAATCGATATAAATGATTTTTATACGACATCAATAACAATCAGAAGAGCAAAATATTATAATGCTAATAAAAATACAAAAGAGTGAGAAAGATGAAACTCAATCCCTATTTTTCCAATTGAAGCAAAAACTCTTTGATTTGTTTTCTTGTTAATTCTTGTCATCATAACAATTCTCAAACCAACTTTAATTATTCTGTTTTTATATTTAGTGAATCTTTTATTTGAATATTCAACGGTTCCTTGTGGGTTCGATATCCGTCCTTAAGGACACATTATTACTTCTGATAATGCGATTCACTTGCCGTAAAAAGTCATTAAGTTTTTAGCATCGTGGTTGGGGAACAATTTGATTTTTGAGTATAAATTCCTAAATATTGTAAATATTCTAACTGTTTTTATTTTTTTAATAGTTCTCAACTTTTGTTTATATTAGATTATTGTGTTTATATTTGTTACTGTTTATATTTTGTTTTATTTACAGATTTTTTTAATTTATTTATTTTATTATATTACATACTTGATTTGATTCTATTTTAATTTGCAAATCTGTTTTAAATTTTGTTTATATTGCTTTAGTGTGTTTATTTTGTGTATTGTTTGTTTTTTTTATTTGCATATTTGTTTGAATTTGTTTTTATTTATTATTTTTATTTGTTTTTAAATTTTTAAGAAAAAAAAATATTTTGTTACTGCTAGTGAATCCTTGTGCTAATCTTTGAATTAGCAGTTTTATATGATATTGAGAGTTAAATTCCCAAAGACCAAATATTAATTGAATCAAAGATTGAAAGGGTAGTCAAAAGAAACAACAAGACAAAGACAAAAGAAAGACAAGGAGACACTAAAGAGTAATCCTTAACCACTTTTTATTTTCCCATTAATATTTTTTCAGGAGGAAAGCAACATGACAGAAGAACAAGCACCATCTCTTAAGAGGATACTTGGACATTATGTCATGTACCGAGGACCAAGACATTTTTCTAGTATTGTAATACCTATTACCAATAGGGCCTTGGGGATAAAATATGCTTTCCTTAGTCTCATCAGTACCCATCAATTCACAAAAATGGATCATGAGGATCCATATACACATTTGTCTACATTTTATGAATTAGTGGGAATAATGGGCTTTGAATCAGGTGATATTGAAAATGTTTATATGCGCTTGTTTCCTTTTTCATTGGTAGGAAAGGCTAAAGAATGGCTCAAATAACTTCTAAATCAGAGCCTCATTAGCTGGAAGGATGTAGAGGAAAAATTTCTGCAAGATTTTTACCAATCACTCGCTACATCAAAGCAAAGTCTGAAATTTCTATGTTCAAACAAGGAGCAGATGAATCTTTTTGTGAGACATAGAAGAGATTTAAAATTATGCTTAAAAAATAACTAAATCATGGGTTTGAAGATATTGTTCAACTGGACATATTTCTTAATGGTCTCAGATCTGACACTAAGATGCTCCTAGATGTTGCAGTTGGCGGCACAATGATGGCTCTTGATGTAGAACAAGCGACAAGGACTATTGATGCATTGTCATCAACTGATTATCAAGCCCAACATGATAGACAAGGTATTCAGAAGAAAAGGTTGTTAGAAAATGCACTCTTGTGTCAAAATAAAATTCTAACACAGCAAATTGAGCAACTAACCACACAAATGGCTAAATTGCCCCAACAATTACATGTTGTTCATTCATCTCAAAGCCAGAGTCATCCAATAAGGTGTGATTTTTGTGGAGGTGATCATCCTAATGGTCATTGTTCTTATCAGAACAATTCACCTGAAGCTAAGGTAAATTACATGGGTAATCAGGGAAGGGAAGGTGGTTTCTTCAATAATCAAGGTCCTTTCCAACAACAACAACAACCCCTATATCCTTCAGATACTGCAGGGTTGAATAAACTTGAAGATACCGTGGAAAAATTCATAAAAGTCATTATGGCCAGTCAAAAGAATAATATGGCAACAATCAAGAATATAGAAATTCAGATGGGACAGATGACCAAACAAATAGCAGAAAGACAAAGTGGTCAGTTTTCAGTCAACGCCCAAACCAACCCAAAAGAGTAGTGTTCCTCTGAAAGTGGTAGAGTAGCAGGAGAAAGGGATGGTAATAACCTAGTGGCTAAAAAAGAAAAAAAAATGAGACTGATGGGAAGAGATCTGAGAAAGAGAGAGAAAAGAAAAGAAGTGAGGAAGAAAAAAATGAAAACAAGGAGAGAGGTATTTTTGAAAAAGATTTATCATATCCTCATGCTCCTTAAAAAAAAGGATAATTTTGTTTTTGACAATTCGCTCCCTAGAAATTATTTTGTAGGAAATCTGAAGCACGATTCAACATATGAGAGATTTCTGAAGAATAGGAGCTATATTGAAGAGAGAAATAGAGAGTTGGAGGCTACGGACAGTCTCATGAATAAAAAAGGCTTGCCTAAAAAATTCAAGGACCCAGGAAGTTTTAATCTTCCTGTGTCTATAGGTGTTTTATCTGTGGACAATGCCTTACTGGATTTAGGGACGAGCATCAATTTAATGCCTTTGGAAATGCTAAGGAAGATAGGCGATTTGGATGTTCAACCCACCAAGATGCAACTACGGTTGGCAGACAGATCCATCAAATATCTTTATGGTGTGGTTGAAGATGTTCTTGTGAATGTGCAAAAGTTCATATTCCCTATGGATTTTGTTATAATGGACATGAAAGAAGATGAGGAGGTTCCCTTGATACTTGGCAGACCCTTTATGAAGACTGCTAGAATCATAGTGGATGTTGACAAAGGAGAACTTTAACTTAAAGCTCAAGATGAGGAGGTAACTTTTAATCTTTTTTATGGTCTAAAAAATTTTAATGCAGGGAAAGAATTTGTACAAAAGGATGTAACAAAGGGAGTTGTCCACCTTCAAAAAAACATTCGTCAAGCTAGATGACGTTAAACGAGCGCTTACTAGGAGACAACCTAGTCCACATTTTAATTTTTTGTTGTTTTGTTATCTTTGTTTTGATTTTACCTTTCAAAAATTTGGTATTAAAAGAATTTAGAGTCTATTCTTTATTGTTCTATCATCGCACCGTTATAGAATCACTCATAAATCTATAGTCTCACACACCTAATAAAAATATTAATAAATTAAACTTTCTTAATTATAAATAAATAGTTCAATGTCTATGCACTAGCGACATTTTTTATATTATTAATCAATTAAACAATTTTGTTAACATGATTCTTAAGATAACTATTACTAAAATTAAGAATTTTGTTGGATATTGATTTATAATTAAACAATAATATAAAACTGTTTCACACTATTTATTATATATATATAATATATATATATATATATATATATATATATATTCTGACAATATTGGTAATAATTGTTAGTGTCAAAAAGTTTTATCATGATTTTTTTTTTATTTAGCATCAGCAATATTGTAAAACAGATTGAATAAATTAATCTTTAAATTGTTAGAATTTTTAATACAAAACATTCATAAATTATTTTTGCAACTTAGAAAACTATAAAATTGATATGAAGATAGATCATTAGTATATGAGAAGTTTTTTAAGATATAAACTGACTATGCAAAATATTTGTATATTACCATCTAATTACAATTCATCATGTTTGTTGATTTTTATAATTAATTTAAAAGTTACAGTGAAGTATTTTTTTTAAAAGTAAAAATAATCATAGAAAAATATAACTTTCTTATTTAGCATACATTTAGTCAGTCTTAAAACACCATTCATTGATGACTTTACCAGTTTTTATGCTTTTATTATACATTCTACCTTAAATACTCCATAGACATAATCGAAATTTGATTCCACATTTTCTAGAATGGCCTAGAATCTAACAACTAATAGCGTGGCCCAACACGTAACTGGGAAGTTGTTAAGTTCTGATCCAACATGTATTTACAAGCATGGGCTTCTTGTCGAACCACTTACTAAAACAGTGTTCACGTTGTGCAGACGTGCAACTGAAAGCTAACTTCATTAGCCTCCAGTTAACATAGAAAAAAGCACGTTTGGTTAGTAATACTGTTGGGAACTCTGCTCACCTCAATAACAATTTGGCAAATTCTCTCTTCACATCCATACATTTTTCTTCTACTTTTATATTTTTTTTTTAATTCCAACAATCCTATTAGGTATTGTATTATGGAGAATCTGATGTATTTTTCTTCATCTTTATTATTTGTGGTGGTTGGTGGTGACTATCGTTAATGTTGGTGATTGAGGTAAGTTTTATTGTATTTTTATTAGTGGTGGATGTGTTTTTATTTTTTTTATTTTTATTTTTTAAAATCACAAAATTAGAGAATGCTGAATACAATGAACTTTATTGCAATAACTATCACACATATACTTTGATGGAACTATTCTATCAAACTTTGTGATTGAAAAAAAAATGAAAATGTTAAAACTGAAAGATATTAAAATGTGAGGAGACTAAATAAAAAAGATGATGTTACATTTTTCATTTAGAGTTATCTAAAATTTTTAGAATGATTCAAATGGGAGAATTTTCAGTACCAATTGATATTTTTGTCCCCAACGGGTTTTGGGCCTATTTTGGAATTCTATTTTAGCATGCATTAGATTTTGCTATTGGAACCCCCCTCGTTAAATTTACTAATTTCAAACAATATGTAGATTAAAAGAGTAACCACTTACTAAAATTCCAAAAAAGATTGATTAGTTGTGAAAATGATTAAAATTAAATTTAAAAATATATGGAAGTTAATATGAAGTTGGAATGGTTTGAGAGAGGAGAGGTGAGGGTGTGGATCTATAGCTTACAAACCATTGGTTGCTTTCTCATCCAAAAACCAAAACCAAAGATAAGAGGATAAGGCCACGTGGCAAAAACCCACTACCTCTTCTTCCTTCTCACAACCACAACACTAAAACTCTCACCTTTCGCTCACTCTTTCACCTTTCTCCAACGCCATGGCTTCCCCAACACTGTTAACCCCAACCTCCACCCCCAAATCACTCGCCCCTATCAAGCCCAAACCAACAACCGTCGTCTCCGCCACCCTCACCCCAACCACCGGCACCACCCAGCCACGCCGCCGCGAATTCTTGTCCCTGACCGCCTCCCTGGTCTCCTCCGTGGTTCCCCTGGCCCCGGCAGTGGCTTCCTCGGACGATGAGTACGTGAAGGAGACAGAGGACGTGATAAACAAGGTGAGGACGACAATCACCTTGGAGAAGAACGACCCGAACGTGGAGACGGCGGTGGCAGATTTGCGAGAAAGTTCAAACTCGTGGGTGGCGAAGTACCGGAGGGAGAAAGCGCTTCTGGGAAGGGCTTCGTTCAGGGACATGTACTCTGCCCTGAATGCTGTCTCCGGACACTACATTAGCTTCGGCCCAACCGCTCCCATTCCCGCCAAACGAAGAACCAGGATCTTGGAGGAGGTGGACACCGCCGAGAAAGCGCTTCTCAGAGGAAGATGAGTAATGCAAACAACATTTCCTTAATTGCTTCCTTTACTTTTTGTAACATCATTATTCTATTCAAAACTCGAACCACGGCATGTATGTATGTATGTATCTATGCAGTCATATCATAGAGTCAAAGTAAAGAATGGAGCCATTTTCCTATTATGACATCATGATGCCATTATTATTACTATAATCCAACCAATCACAATTATTATGCTCTCTAATTCTCTTTTATCTATCTCACTCTCTCTTCCTCACTTCTCATTTTTTATATCAGATTACGTTCTATGGTGTTCTTACATGCAGAGACATTTTTTATTTTTGTCCAAACTAGTATCAACCAAACTATATATCATCTATAATACCTATAGTTTTTGTCATTTATTTATTTTTTCATATTGTTTAATTATTCATTTAAGTTTTTTAACTCATTACTCATCACTTCTTATGTTTGTTATTCCATACTATATATTGCTTTAATTTCTCTCTTAATTTATATTTAGTTATTTTAGTCTCTGAAATTTTGGGATTTAAGGACTAAAGTTAATTTAAGGACTAAAGTTAATTTAGAACTATAGTTTCTACTTCCTAAGTATACTAATTAGAACCTTATAAAATAACAAGCTGTAGGTCTGATAAAATATGGTTTAGATAGATTTTACTTTAAAATAATCAGTTGTTTTTTAAGATTAGTTTTTATATTTCGCATCAATCAATTATATAATACTAAAAATAACATTTTTTAAAACTATAATAACCAAAAGATAAAGATTATGACCAAATAAATAATTTAGCATTCTCATAAATTGAATTTGGGGTGTATGTGATCTTTAAAGATGGGGTCACATGTTCTACAAAATGTTAAGTTAATTAGGTGTATTGTTTTTTGGCTAATGCAAGTTAAGGTTTTTTAACTCAATAAGTTATTTTTAATTTAACATTTTTTAGATTATTTATCCATTAATTTAGATTTATTTGTCGGCTGATATTTATGAAGGTTTTCTCTATTAATATTGCTAAAATTACTTTTTATAGTAAATGTGAGATGGATTTTTCCAATTAAAATTTATTAATGTTTGTAAAAATTATCTTTTGAAACACACTACTAGTATTACTTGGTGGTAACTTCTATATTTATTTATAATTGAAATACACTACTAAAAATTTAAATTTGATAAATCTAAACTAAACCCTAAACACAAATATTTAAAAAGTAAAATAATTTAGAATGAAATTGATTAATTTTTTTAGAACTTTGACAGTTTGTTAAGTTTCTGTCAACTTTCTAATGGTCTATAACAGTTATGTTTTTATGTTTCGATAAAAAAAAATTAACTAAATAGTTTATTTGTATCTTAGTTATTATCTACATACAATATTCACTATAGACGATTGAACGTGTACAACATGTATTCACTATAGATAATTTAATAAGAATAGTTGATTGCATAACAAAATTAAAAATTTAAATTGAATATCTTATTTGTTCTTTGAATTATATGTTTTATTTGTTATTAAAAAGATATAAAAGTGGTTAGTGAAAGTTTCATTATACATTAGATCCTTTGAATGTGTATAGTTTTATTTATGCTAAACAATATGATGAACGTGTTGAATGAGTAATAGAATTTTTATTATAACAGTTAAATGTAATCTTCTAAGTACATATATCTACTAAAAGCACATTCAATCAAAGAGATATTATATCAAAAAATGATTTCAATATGCGTATTTTGTAGAATGTCTCTATTTGACCTTGTTTTTTTTTATATATATCTAAAATCTATCTTTTCCTAAACAGATTTGTTCAAATTAAATCTTGCAAATATATTTTTAATATATTGTGAATATCTCTAAATACTTTTTAAATAGAAACAATTTGAATAATTCAAAATTTCAAAGACTTTGTTTTTAACATCACATATTATTCTAATGCGTTGATCTCTCGTTACACTTATTTTTGTTCATGCCTTAATTTTTACTTTATTCTTCTCATTAGATAATTTGTTAGACAGTGTAACTAGACGATTTGATTATACGGTCTATTAGACAATAAACAATCTATCTTTATCTACTCTGAAAAAGAATTCATGTTTCATTCAACCCTCTTTTGAAGTCAGTTGTACCTGCAAAATTGAATGCCTTTTAAGTTTTCTAAAAATTTAAAATTCTCTTTTCCAACATAATGTAAGGGAAATTTTTGTAAGATTAATAAAGAACATAGATTAAAATGAAGTTAGTATAAGTATAATTTGACCTATATTTTGTATTGCAAGTCTGTTCTTGGAGGTTTTGGTTTGTAAAGAATGGTGTGACCAATCTTTTGAGGAGAAACTAAACTTTTTACAGGCTGAAGGTCCAACATAGGCTTGCTTAGTTAACTTGGGTTGAGGATAGGGGTGGTAATGCGGGCTAGCCCGTCCCGCACAAGGCTCATCCTCCGTTTGGCCCGCAAAATACGTGTCGGGATGGCTTGCCCAGGGCAAGGAGTGTAGACTCATTTCACTAGCTCGTACCGCATAAGGGGTAACCCACGAGCTAGCCTGCATAAGATTTTATTTTTTCAAAAATTAAAATTTCATTAATTATAAAAAAAATATTTCTACTACTGAAAAATTAAAATTTTATTCGTGTTTCAATTCATTCAATTAAGATAAAAATATAAATTCAAGTATGAGGGTTGTTAGAAGGCTTGATTAAAAATAATTAAAGTTTTGCTTCGCATCTATTTTTTTCTATATATGTATGTAAATATATAAGAGTAACTTATCAAAGTTTTGCTACAAAATATTTTAATGAAGATGACTAACATTTTAACTATCCTATTGAAATCTCTTCTTTATATTATTTTTTTATTAACAAATTTTAAATATAAGATTTTATTTAAAAACTAAATCCATTATCACTCCTAATACTAACTCCTTTAGATTATTAAAATAAAACTTTCATTTTTTTTAGTACATTAAATTCAATTTTTCTAAAATAAAATAAAAATAAAGGTCACACTGCAATAATGGTTCAATGAAGTATGATTTCTTTTTTTACAAAAAAAAAATAATTACTTTTTTTATTTATGCAGGCTAGCGGGTCAATTTGTCACGCCCCGCTATTGGTCCGCGCGGGCTGCAAATTATGTGAAGCGAATCAAAGCGGGTCAGCAGACTAAATTAATGAGCTGGCCCACACTTTTTGATAGTTGGTTGCGTCATAGCTGAGAAGTTCTGCTATCCAAACCCCAAAAAAATAAAATAAAAAAACTAAAACAGTTAGTTCTTAGTTAAAAGAGAAGTAAAATATTTATGTATATAAGTGATAAAGATATCAATTAATCATTTAAGTAAGACATTAATAATCATTCACTACAAGAAAATGATTGAATGGTAACTAATTTAGAAACTAAAAAAAAATAGTTTCTATAGTAACTAATTTAGATACCATTTTATAAACTAAAAATTATTGGTTACTAAAATGGTATCTATTATTAATAAAAATTATAATATAATTAGATACTATATTTTTGGTAGCTAATAATAAAAAAAAAAATTATAGAAACCAATTTTTTAGTCTCTTGTTAAAATGTAACTGAAAACCATTTTTTTTTGTCACTTTTAATCTATTTTAGAAACTAATTTTTGTCTCTAAAAATAATAAAATTAGAAACTAATTTTGTAGTTTCTAATTATTTTCTAATTATTATATAATTAGATACTTAAATTTTTAGTCACTGAATTTAGATAATAATTTTAGACTAATTAAATTTTATAAAATTAATTATTAATTATTAATTTATAAAATATTTTAAATTAATATGAATAAATTTACTACTTTATTAATTTTAGTATAATATTAAAATAATTAATATAAATTTAAAAATTACATTTAAAATAGTATTTTAATTTTTTAATTTTATTTAAATGTAAAATTAAATTAATAATAAATTTGAAATATCATTTAAATTAAAAATTTAATAAATTAATTTAAATAAAGATGCATATTTTTTCAAAACTTATTTAATTTTTTTAAATTTGAGAGCAAATATTCTTCAGCATCTTGAATTTCAAAGTTTATCTCTCTAACTTTTTTACTCATCTCTCACTCTCAGCAAAAAAACCCTAAACACTCTGCAACCAGAACCGCACCCTGCGACGGCAACCTGCAATGGCAACGTACTCACGACAACAACGTACTCATGACGACAACGCACCCCGTTACGCCAACGCACTCTACTTATCACTATAAGTTTCATTCTCGCTCCATTAATTCATGCTCCATTTTCGATCTTTGTCTTTTATTTTTTTCTTGCTCATCGAAGCTTCACAACTTTACTCATTATATCTTCCCCATCTGAAAACCCTAAATTATGTTATCATGTTGTATTATCCAAAAATACCCATGGAGAGTTAGTTCTTAAGGAGAACTAATGTATTTTTTAATTCTTAAGAGAAATTAGATTTGATTGAAGATACAAATTGATAAAATGCACCATCAACATTATATCTATTATGATACAACTTGTGTTCATGGTGCTTCTTGGATGTAGCTGAAACCATTAACAGACAAAAATCTCTTTTCAACTCAATAGGGAATGATCTTCGTTCAAGAATAATTAGAAATTATGATGGTTCAAATGTCTAGTTTCATACGCCTGACATTTGATTTCAAATCATTTTTTCCTTTTATCTGTCATACAATATTTTTTCCTTTTAATTCCCTTTAATATTGAGTTTATTTGATATTACAAAGTGGACTTTAAGCCTAACTCAACCGACTCATAAGGTTGAGGTTTGCACCCACAATATACAATGAAATGTCCTAATCTCTAGATGATGTGGGATCTCCAACACACCCTCTCACGCCGAGAGTCACAACTCGTGCATGGGATAACATATTATGGGTGGTCCGATAACGGCCCAATAGCGAGTGGCCTAATTAAGCCCACCAAACACTCGCTAGGATATGCTATAAATGACTTTGATACCATATTACGAAATTGACTTTAAGCCTAACTCAACCTCATAAAACCGACTCAGAAGGTTGAGGTTTGCACCCACAATATACAATGAAATGTCCTAATCTCTAGTCGATGTGGGATCTCCAACATTTGATGTGTAGATTAAATGTGCTACTTTGCGGTGACAATCACTTTTTGATTCAGGATCTCCACATGTAATTTCAATGCTAGGAAATTCACTTTCACAAAGTCATGTTCAAACAGTAAATAACTTGAACTCTATGGGGATGCTAAATGATGTGAATTATGGTGACAGTTCACCTTTTGATATCAATGACTTCCCTCAACTGACCACTCATCCTATTTCTGCTGGTGGGCCTCAAGGACAGTTGGGTGTGTGAAGGAAAATGTTGTTTTGTTTGATACATTGCTCACCTTCCACACAAAAAAAAAGAATAATGTAAACTATAAATTTCAGGTTCTTTACGAAAACAGGGTCTTGGAGTTAGTCCCATTGTCCAACAAAACCAAGAGTTTAGTGTTCAAAAGGAAGACTTCCCAGCTTTACCAGGATTTAAAGGTGTTGTATGTACATTGTTTGGTTAATATATGTGAGCTTATGCATTCAGTTGGAAATTTAGCCAGCTTAATCATATTACTTTCTTGTTTTGGAGATTACAAGAACGAAAGCCTTATTTCACTAGGTGAAGTTGACTATATGAATCATACAATGCCATCTATCTAGATTAAAGACCAAATCTTCAGAGATATTATTCACCTTGAGATCTCTCTTAACAACTTTTTCTAGTGTCCTTTTATGTCTCCTTCCCTTCTTCATATGACTAAAAACCATACAATGTACTTTCCCTATTGGTGTTTTCGATGACCTTCTTTTAACCTGTCCAAACAACCTTATAACCAATTTTCTGCCATCTTTTCCTCAATTGATGCCATAATATTATTTGTATTTTCATTTTGTTTTCTGTCTTTCTTGTATGACCACATCCATTTTTAACATTCTCATTTCTTGGACCCATCTTTTTCTTTGCTCCTTAGAGTGCAAATTTATTATCAGAGTATAGGTAGAGGAATTGTGAATACTTGTATAATGAAATTTATGCTGCTTCTTGTGGAAGTGCTTCTGGATGTTTGCATGTACATTTACTATTTATGTGTAGCATCATTAGGGTTTTGCACTAGGTTCTTTACATGGTGCATTCTACATCCATGGTTTGTTCTCATGTTCTTCTGATTGATTTTTATATGAATAATGGCTCTTTTCTTTGTGTTTAGTATATATGTGTGACCAGTCATACATTTAGTAAGGATGCTTCAATCGTTTTTATTGTTGTTTGTATGTGATGACATATTTTAACGATATCTTCAAGTTTGCATTATGAATATTTGATTGCTTGTCGGGAATCACGTCTTAGTAGTTTTCTGTGTGTGATGTCATGAACCATAATCAAATTGTTCTTCAAGATAACAAAGATTCTGTTATCTTAGAGGCCAAACTTGAAGAATTTGAGTTTTCTTTACAGTTTAATCATCAAAGGTTGTTGCTTCCTTCTTGCTTCTCTTGGAAATTAAGCACTTGTTTGTGTTTTATACTGTTTGTGGCAAATTACTTTGTGCACTCTGACGGTTAATTATTACTATATCCACTTCATTAACCATCCATTTGTCAAATGCGGAGTAGTACGGGGGTTTCATGTAGTTATCATGTTTTTATATTAACTTTTAATAGTTACAGGATCAGAAAAACATATATAAGGCTCCAGAAGGCATCGATTCCTCAATTCTAGAAGATGATTCTTCAAATTTGGCTGCTGAAAATCTAGACAAAAATTTAGAGGTGTAGTTGACACTAACAATCCATGCTACTTTCTATTTATTTTTTCTTCTTGGGATTGAATTGAATTGAATTGAATTGGATTGAATTAGTTTCAAAAACATGCAAATTATATGAAATTTATAAAGATTTTTTTTTTCTCATATGTTGCAGCAATTTGAACTTGAAAATAAGATTGATGAAATGAAGTTGATTCTAAAGTCTCTGCATAATCTTCAATTCACAGTCAAGTGGTGAGTCAACTTTCACTTACACTTCAAATGCTTATCTGTAATTCTGTGTCACAACTTACTCAACTTGTTCCCTTGTTCAGGTTTGAAGTTGTCGAACAGATTGAGGATGCATTCACGGGTCTAAAAGTGCCTGCATTTGATGAGAATTGCATTAGGTTGTGATTGCATACTTATATACCAACATTTGAGGGCATTTCGTATCAGTTGAGTGTTCAAAAAGATACCACTGATGTAGTTGCGCTCAATCATGAGTTATTAATTGAAGTTACTTAGCATGGACTAAACATAAAAAATAAAAATAGGTGATAGTACTAAACATAAAAAAAAAAATAAAAAAAAAATAATAATAATATTTTATAATAAATTATATTATTTAGATACCAATATAGTGAACATTTTTTTATATTTATATATTTGGTACCTAAATGAGTTTTTATATTCTATATAATTGGTTGTTAATTTGGTTTCTATATAATTGGTTGTTAATTTGGTTTCTATATAATGGATCACTAAATTAGTTTCTATATATTTGGTCACTAAATTAGTTTCTATATATTTGGGACTATTAGTTTATAAATTAGTCTCCAATTAAGCTAGTGACTAATTTTATCATTTTAGAAACCAAAAATTTAGTATCTAAAAACACTTTTTCTTGTAATGATTTAATAAATAATTTTAATTCATATAATTGACTAATAAATTAATTGTGGATTAAATGTTTAATTTTGAAAAACTGAACAATTAAGTTTGCAATAAAAAATTTATAAGAAGAAAAGTTATATATTTATAGGAAAAAAATGAATTTAAGTGAAATAAGTATAATTATCGAAGATAATACTAGAATTAAAGTGTAATGGAGTTTCTACACTAGTAGTAAAATTTTCATTTCCACTTGGCATCGTATTTAAAGTAGAGAAAAGTTAATTTCCTTTTGCCACTCAAAGGACCTCTCAATCAAATGAAGGGCTTAACTATTTTATGTGAGATTTATGTGTCACCCTACAACAATGGTTTATTAACTATTTTATTCAATCTTTCTTTCTTTTTCTATTTTTTTTTCTATTATATTACTTAAATAGATTTTTTTTTCTTAAATAACACTATTTTTATTTTTCCATCCAACATCCTTTGTTTTTATTTTTCTTTTTAGTACAGTTTCTGACTTTTTTTTCCTTAGATAACACTATTTTCACTTTTAAATATTTATAAAACTATAATAAATTTAAATATTTCTAAAATTAAAATAGAAGAAAATTTTAAAAAAAATCAAAATAAATAATAGTAAAAATTAAATAAAATTGTTTGGATATTTTATAAAAAAATATTAACTAAATGATTTAAAAAATTATAATAAAAATTAAGTTATTCATTGATGATATGTATGTAATAATAAAAAAAAATTAAGTGAATAAATTTATTATTAGGTTTAATAAAACAAATAAATGTATAAATTATAATTTTAAAATAAAAATTAAGAAAAAAATATATTTAAATTGATTGATTATTATAAATAATGAGTTATATATAAATATTTGTCATAAATTATAATAACAAATATAATTTTATAATACTTCTTATAATTTTTTAGGGTTTAGGGGGGTTATGAGTTAGGGTTAGGGATTATGGTTTAGGATTTAGAGTTTGTGGTTAAGGTTTAGGGTTTGTGGGTTAAAGTTCAGAGTTTAGGATTTGTGGTTTAAAGTTTATGGTTTGAGGTTTAGGGGTTTAGAATTTAGAGTTTAGAATTTTCGTGTAAGATTTACATTTATTTTATTCATAATATTTACTTACATCAAAATACTTATAAAATATTTTATTTCATTCTCTTTGTATTGATATTTTTTCATAAAAAAATTATATTTTATTTTTAATTTTCAAATTTTCTTCTATTTCAATTTTATAAATATTTAAATTCACTATAATTTATAAATATTTAATAGTGGAAATAGTGTTATCTGAAAAAAAATCTCATAAATAATGCTAAATAAAAAAATAAAAAAAATGTTGAATGGAAAAATAAATGTGAAAATAATGATATTTGAAAAAAAAAGTTGTCCAAATATATTCAAATATTATAATAATATTACGTAGCTCTAATATTATGTAGCTCCATTAATTAAAGAAGAGAAGGTTGGATAGATTCATTGCGGTTTTCCACGAAAATTACTTATTTTTTTATGAAATTTACTTATTCGAGTAAATTTTAAAAATCATGGATTTGGATATATTGTTGTTGGACCGACTATTTCATTCTAAAAATTCATTTATTTTAAAAATTGTCACTAACCATTTAATTTTAGTTTAAAAAAGTTATAACTTGACTTAAATGGTGATTTTCTTTTGTATTATATAAAAAGTTGAGTTTATATTTGTATTATAGATATACAATTAAAATTATTGACGCAAATGAATTAAAAGTACTTGATTTATATATTTCAATTATAATAGTATTATTCTTAAAAAAGTATATTTAAATATTGAATTGTTTTTATAATGTACTTGGATTTTGTAACGATTTAGATTTTGAAAGTATTTTTTTAATTTGGACTTAGGTTATGTAATTTAAAAGAAAATATCGAAAATAAAATAAATTGATTAAAAATATTCAAAATTTATCATTTAAAAACAAATTAACTACATATTTTAAAAACTAAATCCCTAAACAACATTTAAAAAACAATATTATAATTTTAAAATATAAATTAAATGCTTTTAATTAATTACATAAAAAAATAATTTATGTATTTATAATTATTTTATAAATCCACAATTCTTTTAGAATTTATTTAAGTGCTAAGATGTAGACATGGTCAGGTGGTATGCTATCTACAAGTGATCATATTGCATTATAGTTGACTTATTGTAAGCGTATTTATTAAATAAATTATATTTAGGTCACTTTTAAAAAATAATAAAAACTATTTTTAGTTGACTTATTGTAAGCTTATTATAACTTTTAAAAAATAATAAAAACTATTTTATAAGTTATTAAAATAAAATAGATAAACTTTTTCATATAAATATAAATAACATAATGATAGTGTCATATTTTCACACCCAATTTGACATAACACAAGTGAACATCAAACAACGAGTCAATGATTTTAGTATAGCTTTACGCATTGTACAACTTGTATAATTATTCACTAGGAAGATTCATCACTTGAATAGTTGATTCCTAGTTGATAGTTCATGAACATTCTCCAAATGAAAAAGTTTATCTTTAATGTTACCTTAGCTTCACATAACACTTTACATGCTCTAGTATATTGATTAATGGATTGTTGTACTTGTAATAACTCCTATCACTATAAAAGAAAATATTAAATAAAAAATAATTTTAAAAAAAATATAATTAGTTTTTAATTGACTAAATTAAATATTATTTTAAAAATTAAAAAAAAATTATTAATATCTAAATTAGTTTCTATTATTATAAATAATTTTTAACTTGATATCTAATTAGTTATCAAAATTTTAGCTATCAATTTTAAAATCTAATTAGTTAATAATTAAAACTTTGGTAGTTAATTATATATCAATTTATAAATTATTTATCAATAATAAAAACTAATATAAATATTATTAATTTTTTTAGTCTACAAAATAGTATCTAATTTAGTTAATATAACAATTAATTATTTTTTGTCTCTAAAATTGATTTATATTTAATAATTTTCTAATAATGTATGCAAATTTCACACAATATTCTTCATTTATGGTCTTTTTTCCATTTTCACATAACTTGTTTTTTTTAACTTAATAGTCACTCTACTTAGGATATTTTCCAACTTCCTTAAACAAATAGTTGACATTGTTTTTGTTCCACACATTTGTTAGACTAGAAATTCACTTATTTCCATATCCAAGTTTTCTTGTAGTGTTTTCATCAAACCAACCTTTTTTTATTTTCTTCCACACACATTGTCCTTAAATCCTTCAATTATATAGAAGTTTGATGTGTATTTTGATTAATTTTACTCACATCCCACTCTCCATACTTTGATTTGGGGATCTTACTCCAAAATGAATTTTGTTGTTGCAATAAACCCCATTTTCATAAGCTTTTTCATAGTCAACTTTAAGTATTAAGAATTATTTTCTCTTACTCCATGCATTTTCCACTACTTGATAACAATCAATCTATTGTGTAGTAGATTCATTCCCCTACCAAACACACTATGATTTTGGTCAATTAACTTTTTCATTCTTCTTTTACCACCTCTCAAAAGTCCTTATCCTCCAACCAACAATCTAAAACTCTAAATGGTTTTGGCTCTCATCTTTAAGAGGATTAAGGAAATGGTTTGAATAGTCCCACTGCAAGACATATTGTACACTGGCCCTCCATGTGTCCAACCATTATGATGAAGATACCAACATTCTATTGATTCTACTACTTCCACTACCATTACGTACATTTATACCATATATATCTACGTCCCAACAAAGGTATATCTTCAATTTGTATTTCTTCAATGAAATTATTAATCATCTCACTTCCTCCATGCTCCCTCATAATCTCTCATCTATACATTCTTTTTCTTGTTTCTTTTATGCAAGTCACTTCAACCTTTTCACATTGGATAAGCTCTTATATTTTTATTTTTTTGATACATCTCCCCAATCCCCCTTACATTATTTAAATATTAAATTCTCATGATAAAGCTATTATATCCCCCTCTTTCTCTTGGCCACTTTTACCCTGTGTTTTGATTTTCCAATATACTATTTACGTCAATAGAAAAAAATAGTGAAAGTGAAAGAACAAGACATAAATTACGAAAATAAAATAAAAATTTTCTCTTATAAACATTTTGCTGTTAAATATTGTACAACTTTAATAATGATAATGATAAAATATTTATCACATAATCGATTATATTTTCGCTTTTAAATATTTTACAACTTTTACGTTTAACAATATTATAAATATAACTTATTATTTTTTAATAATTATATTATTAATATTTTATTTATATATTTTTTATATTTAATAAAATAAATAATTAAAGTATAAATAAAATAAGTCGAGTCAATCCAGACTCAAGTCGAGCTAAGTTGGCCCGAGTCAAGGTTTAGTCGAGTGGGTTCGAGTCCATGTTGAGCTGAGTGGATCTGAGTCCATGTTGACTTGAGTCAGCTTGATACCAGGTCGAGTTTGTTCGGGTCCAAGTCGAGTTGAGTCGGGTCGGCTCGACTCGGCTTGACCTGGGCTCGAAGAGACTTGGCTCGACCTGAATCTGGGTCCAAGTCGAGCTGAGTCAGCTTGGTACCAGGTTGAGTCGGCCTGAATCCATGTTAAGCCAAGTTGACCCGGGCCCAGGTCAAGACGAGTTGGTATGGGCCTAGATTTAGCTGAGTCGGCCCAGATCCAAGTTGAGTGGGGCCATGTTGAGTTGAGTGGGTCCGAGCTCATGTTGAGCTGAGTCAGCCTGATATCAGGTCGAGTTAGCTTGGGTCCAGTCGAGCTGAGTCACCCCGGGCCTAAATAGAGCTAAGTCCACTCGGACCCAGGTCGAGCCGAGTTGGCCTGGACCCATATCGAGTCGAGTCGACCTGGGCCCATTTCAAGTCGAGTCGACTTGGGCCCAGGTCGAGCGTAGTTGATCTAGGTTTAGGTCAAGCCGAGTCGGCCTGGTTCCAAGTCTTGCTAAGTTTACCCAAGTCCAGGTCTAGCGAAGGTTGAGCCAAGTCAACCCGTGTCTAGATCGAAATAGATTTAATCTAATTGACAAAATGTATTTAATCTATTTAAATGAATTTGAAAAAATCCAAATAAATTTGATATAGTTAAAATGGATATGGATTTTAAATCCAATCCATTTTATTGGATCTAGATTGAATCTAGATTGAATTTTGAAAAATTCAATCCATGACCACCGATCATCCTTTATGATCTCACTCTCCTTTATCTCATTTTACTCAATTCCTACAGCTTTCTGGCTTCCTCCTGTTTGTTTCAAGAATGGAGTAAAGTGAAACAATTCTTAATAACACTCTTAGATAACATATTACAAAGAGAAGGCATAGTGGAACAATTTCTATTACTTCTCGCACCCCTATGCTTTCACCACCCACTTTGTCCTTATATGACGACTTTTCTTGGCCCTCTTGTTCTGGCCCAAACCCTGACCCCTGAGATTCACAAATGGGTTCCTTTTCCTTCTTCCCTCCTTCCTTGATTCTACCTTATCACTACCTCTGCTCCTCCGTCATCTCCTCCCTTCAACTCTATCTTCTTCAACCACTCACCCATCTCCAACTTCCTCCCACCTTCTGCGTCTTCATTCCTCCAACTGTGACCTCTCATAACAAGTACGAGTCAAAACTCTCTCATTTCAACTGTTTATTACATTTAAGATACGAATTCGATATTACTAATTAAGCTAGAAAGATAGATATTTATATGTAATAATTGTTTACTAATTTAATAATATTTAAAATAAAGATAAAATAATTCATTAACATAATAATATAACAAAACAAATGGTATCTTATTTATTCCACCTTCCTTTGTGCTAAAACCTAACTCTGGGGCACACTTTATGAATGTAGAGTCACTCACTCTTCCCTTCTACTGAAAAGCAAACTGAAGAAAAGCAAGTAGACCACAGAGTTTATGGAAACCCATGTTTTCCTCTTTTGTTCCTGGTCCCCCTTGGATAACTTTTAAACTTTGAAAGGAGAGTGATAAAGATGAAATGAAGTTGACAGAATTAAAGTTACAAAATTAAACTTAAACATTTTGTCCACACATTCTTATTTATAGCCATAGGCCTTTACAGATACCAACTGGTTTTCTAAGTTACAAATCTAGTGTGTAGACTGAGTTAAGCCAACCAACAAAAGCATGCATTCCAAACTCAAATCTTCTTTAGTACATCAAAATTCAAACACAATTCACAAACTAGTGCTCTCCAAAACCTCTGCTCCTATTCCACTATTCCCACTTGTCCCATTTGATACAACATCACTGCCACATTATTTTTTGCAGTTGTTTCTACCAACAGGATCACAGCCACGGAACTAAAAAACAAACGGATATCTCGTGACAAAACATAAACCTTAGCCAGGCCAGCCTTGCACCAGCCACTAAAGCCAACATAGTAGAACCACACTCCTATATTTTTCTAACTATTCTTAATTTACTATTTTTTTATGTCTAACTTTCTAACCTTCTTACACTAATTATGGCATCTAAAATGTGTTCATTTTAAACAGATATAATATTTTACATGGAAAAGAAATAAAGGAAATGAATACAACAAACATTATTATAAGGTAGCATGATGTTTTTAATTATCCTCAGAAACAGTTGGGTTGACTTGCAGTGGTTGCGGGCTCGTGCTCCCTTATTCTATTTAATGGAACATAAATGACTAGGGTTTGTGGTAACTTCCCTCCTTTCATTTTCGTACTTTTTTCGGCCAATCTTCTATGAGTTGTATAATTGAGAGTTTCTCTCTCAACAAGGGTAGATTTAAAATTAATGTGACCATGCGCAGATCGGATCAAACGCTATTTACCTAATTCAAAAACACATCTCACCTCATCTCGAGAAAATTGTATATTAGTTACACCACCATAAAATTATTAATATATATTATTATATTATTAAAATAGGTTAAATTAGTAGTGTTTTTGTCTGTGTCAAAAAACATTTTTCTAAAACAAAACGCAAGTAAATTAAACATAAAGATAAGATCACCAAAATAAACAAGGAAAAATTGAAAATTTGGAAGATAGAAAGGGTTGCCAGAAACGTCATTATGCCATCTGAATTGGAAGAACCTGTGACAGAAATGAGAACAGATATTGCCCTCTCAACTTTGTCCAATTACCTTTGCTCTCTCATAACTTTGCCCAATTAACTCAATTAATTCACTCAATCAACCATGTTGCCCAATTAAGCAGTTTTAACAGTAACGTTTTCCCTCTTAATCCTCGCGGAACTCAAAGGCCCTAAATACTCCATCAAAACCATTCACAACCAATGCACAAAATGAAATTCACACCCAAACATAACAAAACACAAAGCTGCATTAATTTGAAATCACCAGCCAATAATCAACACAAACAAATTCCCAAATAAAATCACCTCTAAGCGAATTCCAACTTAGCTTTCTCCTCCACGACCCTCCACGCGAACAACCAATAATCAACGCTAACAATAAGTGATTCAAATAAGAGAATACTACATAAAAAATGTCGAAATTAGAAAAGCAATTACAGAATCAAATTAGAAGAATCCACAATCAGGGTTTCAATTTTAGGAGTTAGGGTTTGAATACTTAATTGCATGTCTTTGAAACACCCAAATGGAGCAGCTTGGATGGACCTTCGAACACCCTACAGCTGCCAACCACCAAACGTCGCTGCCAAATCTTGCGGTTAATTCCAAATCTTGCTGGAAAAGCTTGAAAAGACAAACGTACAAAAGTATTGAGAGTTTCACCTTTTTAAATATACTGTAATTATATATATAAAATGACCATTTTCAATTATTATTTATTTAGCATAGAAAGTCCTCTCTGGTCAACGAAAATAACCCTATAAAAAATAAAAATTAATTTTAGAAAAAAATAATTAATTATTATATTAAATAAATTATATATTATTTATACGTTAAATTTTTTATATTTAAATTAATTTTATTTATTAATAAAAAATTATAAATTAATTTTTAAATTGATATCTAATTAATTATTAATATATTATTTCATATTTTAAAATTAATAACTAAAATCATAAATACTAATGTTTATAAATTTTAGTTAATAGTAAAAATTACTTTAATACAATAATTTTTTTAATTTATAAAATACTATCTAATTTAATTAATATAATAATTAATTATTTTATTTATAAAATTATTTTTTATTTAATAATTTTCTAATAGTGACATGAGCAAAATATCCTGATAAATAAGTCCAGGTTCCCTACTTATTATTCAATCTCTATGGAATATTTAAGATTTTTTTATAAATCATATATTTATATAACTTCTTTTGATGAAAAAACATAAATAAAAAGAGAAATAAAAAAGATAAAAATAAAATTATGTAAGATATACAATTAGAAAAAAATATCATAAATAGTATTATATATATACAAAGGAAATAATAAACGAACTCAACTTATTACACTCTTAGCATATATATTTTTTACAATGTGAACAAACAAAAATCATAATATAAACGACTTTAAAAACAATATAATTAAAATTAATAAACTTATTATAAGAATAATTTATAAGTAAACAAGTACATATATTTCTCTCTCTTTACACTAATTCGTGGTACATACAATTGATTCTTTTATATTTGAATTGAATTTGAAAGTAAAACATGATACATTTAGGTGGATGTTAGTAATTAATTAGTATTAATAGCTATGAATAATGTTTTGTTTACTTCCCTTTTATTTATAATTAAGCAAGTACGTAGTAGTAACTACTTAGAGCATGGTTCTGTGCTTCATAGTTACTTCTTTTTTTACACTTAGCTTTAATCCACTATATGGATAAATTAAGTTAATACTATGTCCAATTTCGGATCCTTTCTAATTGGGAAAGGGTGTTGCTTTTTATGGAGAGGAAAACAGTTAATTATATGTTTAGAGACACTTTAGGCATGTAATATAAATCATATATGATAAAATTTTAAGAATTAGTATTATTATTTTAAACAGATTATTTCTATATATATATACATATATATATATCTTAAAAAACACTATTTTTTTTGAATTAGTTACTTACTTGAATGACGATTTTTTTCCAAAAGTACTATTTAGTTTTTGCTTGATTGAAAATAATTTATTTGACCAAAAATTAAATTGAAAACAACTTTGGCTATTATCTCAACTTTGTCTGAATAATAGATATCTCACTTGAAAGAAAATTATGTACATTTTCATTATTCAATACAAAAACAACTCATTTTTCAAAGAATTCAAATTCAAAACTTACACTTCAATTAAACAACTTTAATTAAATTCAATTTCTATATATACTTAATCTAATTTGATCCAACAAAGTTTATATATACTTAATCTTTATTCAAATCAAAATCTCTCATAATGAAATAAAAGTAAAATCAAAATAGTTTAAACTCAAACTCCAATACAAGAACATTGATAAACACTTCCCAACAATCTTTCTAATATTAAATCATAATTAATATATCACAATTATCATTTCTAAAACACAAAAGTCAACAATACACATCAAAATACTATTCCTACATAAAATATATGAATGTAACTAAGTCATTCAGATAATCTAGATCTTCTACCTTGTTATCAATATTTAACTAAATTTTCTTATCTCAAAACTCCATCTATTTCATCCAAATTCCAACAAGTCTTGGGCTTTAGGATATGAAGCTCAAACTTATTCATACAAATCCTAATAATCAAACTGAAGATATCATTACAATTTCAAATTAGTAGATTCATCTTTATCCATTACATCCCACATGCAATTTTCTACTTTTAGATTGCAAACAACCTAACATGCATGAAAAATAACAACGAGAAACTTACTCCATACCGAATTTTAATTGGTAAATTATCTTCTTTTATTTGGTAATATCCCTATAACAAACATAAATCTTGAAATGATAAATTGATCCTAAGAAACATAAAAAAAAGACAAAAAGTATATTTGTAAAGAAGTGGTATTTTTTTATAAAATTTAAATAGTTAATTTTTTTATTTATAAACTTTTTAACTTGACTAATAAAATATTAAAAAAAAACACCTCATTTAAATCACTATAATCTTAGACAAGTTAATTGAGTAGTTACACTTAACCTAAGAAAGAAAAAGGCATAAAAAAAGTAAAACAAGAAAAAATAGCAATTTTTTTAAAAAGAAATTACAATATATGAGTATTCTAATTTTATTTAATATAATCTATATAACTAAAATAAAATTAGTTTTTTTTAATATTTACAATTGCGTATACTTTTAGTTCCAATAAAAATAATTATTGATTTTAAATTTATAATATTTTACATTTTGAGGACGGTTAAATATTATATAATAAAATTATATCATTATTAGAAAATCATTAAATAGAAACTAATTTTAGAGAAAAAATATAATGAATTACTATATTGACTAAATTTGGTAAGGCGCGGGATGGTGGTTGAAAACCCTGCATGTTGCTTGTGTGGGAAGGTCGATGAGTCGTCGAGTCACTTGTTCGCCGTTTGTGACTTTGTTTGGAGGGTCTGATGCCTTTGCTTTGAGTGGCTTGGAGTGTCGTTCGTAATCCATTTGGATCCAATGCAAAATTTTATTCAATTCAGGTTGAGTCAGGCATCTGTTTCGGTTAATGATGTTTGGGGGGCAATTTGGGTTGGAATTGTGAGTGAAATTTGGAAGCATAGGAACTCGATCGTTTTTAATGGAGGAGTGGCGGATGTGTTAGAAGTTTTTGCCTCAGCACAAGTAAAGGTGTGGTCTTGGATTGCTGCAAAATCCCGCGAAGTTTATTTTTCCTATCCCTGTTGGGTTTTGGATGCTTTGGCCTGTATACGGCTGATTCGGTAAAGCTAGTTAGCGCTTGGTTTGGTTGGTCTTTTGACCGACGATTTTGAATGTCGAGTTAGGAGTTAAATTGTATGTGTGTTTGTAAAAGGGTTGGACCACCCCTGAAGTGGTTCTCATTTATTGATTTTTTATTACTGATAAAAAAAAATTACTAAATTAGATATTGTTTTATAGATTGAAAAATTATTGATATCTAGTTTATAAATTTACAAACTAATCTCTAAATTTGTATCTAATTAGTTAATTGGTATCTAATTAACTATCAATGATTTAACTACCAATCTTAAAATCTAAAGTAATTGGTAGTTAATTAGATACCCATTTAGAAATTAATTTAGAAATTTTATTAATAATAAAAACTACTTTAAATACCAGTAATTATTTTTGTCTCTAAAATAATATCTAATTTAGTCATGGCTAATTATTTTTTCTTTAAAATTAGTTTCTATTTAATAATTTTCTTTAAAAATAATCATTAATTTTATTTTGTTTGTATAATTTAAAACTAGTATAAAATAACTATAACTAATTTAGTACAAAATATCAAACATCAACTAACAAAATAGATTAATTTAAGTTCACAATTCAATTAAATAAATAATTACATATAATTTATTTTAAAACTAATTTATTATGAAAAATTCATTTAACATTTAGTAAAATTATAAAAAGAAATAGAAATGAAATTACAAGCGTCCAAGTAAATTTTAATTATTTAGAATAAAGAACAATGTTAACAAAGTAAATTATTTAATAAAAAAAAATGATCTTCTTTTATATTAAATAATCAATATATTACTTAATTAGTATAAAATTATAATAAGAAGTTATGTTTCCATTCATTCACTTTAGTATGATTTAGTTATTTCAAAAATATTTTTATGATATATTTTATTATAATAATAAGTTTTTGTAAAAATTCATTTACTAACATACTCATTAATATTATTATTGACATTTTGTATGGTTTATTAGTTAATTTTTAAATGGATTCATTAATATTACCGGCGTTTTCTTGTTATATTAGTTAGATTACTGATGAAACCCACGAATCCTTGGAGTGTGTAATATTTCCACTAATTTTCAAAAAAAAAACCCTTTTTAATGCATTTAACTTTTACTTATTACTAAAATCATCAATAGATATATCCGTTGCTATAAATGTACCGACAGAACCTTATTTCTCGATAAATTTCTATCAATAAATTAACATTTTCTTGAAACATCTTTATAGAACGTCAAATTGAAATTTTCCAACTAGAATAAAAGAACAAGTGTTTGATAATGAATATAGAAACTCGAATTTACACCTACGTTTAAATTTAGTCGAGTTATTATTATTCATAAAATACAATATATATGCTAATCTTAAACTCATTTTCCTTACAATTATGCATTTTTTAAATGTCTTAGTTTTTTTAATTAAATTTGCAGCAAAATAGCTAATAAATTATTTAGTATAATTTAGACTATTACATATTCTTTTATTATTTTCCCTAACGAAGGTCATTAACTGTGGTCTCAAGTTACTTTCTGGGTCTCTCGTGAGTGCATTAATGGAGTGTTGGTGGGGACCTTTGAGTGAGTCTCTCCTTCAGTTCTAAATTCCATATATTCTGGGACCATATTTTGATAATTGCAATGATTTCTTGTGCAAGATGCAATTGCATGATTAGTGTGCCAACTCATTTAACTCTTCCAATGTTTCTCTATAAAAAATGTATCCTAATCATAGATGTTCTATGTAAGGAACAACAAGGTGTGTGATTACAACTCCTATAACAAACAAAAGATATTTTTTGTAAGATTTAGTTTTATGTGACAAACAAGAGGATCAAAATATATGATTTAAAAAAAAATATAGATGTTTGTAAATATGTGGAAATAGATTATATATGTTTGTGATAATTTTAAATCCTTGGCATGCATAACTTTTACAATTTGTAATTGCTAGAAAACTAAACAAGCTTGAATATGATTTTATAGTGAGGTATGGAATAGGTAAGTTTTGATTTTGGTATTGATAATTTTCTTTATTTATAGTTTTTTAAAAATTTAAAATTAGTACTTTTATGTTTAATATTACATGAAACTTATGAAGTATTTTTGTGTTAAAAAAAGTTTAAATAATCACCTTAAGTGTTATTGTTTTAATATAATGTATGTATGTATTATGTAGAAAAACTCTTGAAATTTATAAAATAAATGTTGTTATTTTATTTTGAAATAAATATTAGAACTAAAAATAGTAATTTAAAGCTTTGAAGCAATAAAATTAAAAATAATTTATATAAAATAAAACTAAAATTCATATATTTTACAAGGAGTTTTATTTAGATTTAATTGATGAGAAACACGAAAAAAAAAATTGACCAAAACAAAAACTTGTTATGCTAAAAATATATTTTAAAAAATAATCATTGCACAATTGGTTTTTTATTTTTAACTTTCCAAAAGTTAAATTACCACAAAACGTCAGATTTTTTTAATATACGCTATCTTAAATTAAAGATAAGAATATTATTAAGTAAAAAAGTTAAAATAGAAAACCATTTATAACTTATTGTTCCATGATGACTAATAAATAGTTATTCTTATTTATTTCCAAAAGAGTGTCAGCAATAAATATTTTATTATCTTAATTCCACCCATTTGATTGAGACATATATTAAGAAATAATAATAGTAATAATAAATACATAACACATTTAAAAAGTTTAAACCCTCTAAAATAAGAAGTACACATGATAAAATACAAAACTATAGTTATTTACTGAAAAACAACATATTATCATAATAAAACAACCTATAAAGTGATTTTATAGAAAGTAAGATTATTTTAAAAATCATGAAGAAAAAATCATAAAGCTTGGGAGAAATTTATCTGCATTACCTCTTCCTGATGTATTACTGTCTTTCTCTGTCTGCTGTCTATGCAATCAATAAATTCACACAGCACACACCACACACCACACCACACCACCTCCCTCCCTCTTTCTTAACTCCATCACTTCATTCCCTTCTCTTCTCTCATCAACCTTGCCAACAAAGGTGATCAATGTATTTCCACCATTTCTATCTTCCTTTCTTTTCCCACTTTTTCAATCATTCAGTTCTTCTTCTCTTCCTAATTGCTTCCATCTAACACTTTATTGTATCTACTCTATCAACTTCTTTGCTTTCTTTTCGAGACAAAACCACCAATGCGGATGCAGGATCTGCATGTTCACTTTCTCTGCCTTCACACACTTCATTTCAACTTAACTCAGACAATTAAAAAGAAAAATCATTTTTTTTTCTCTTTTTTTTTTACTTTACTTTGTGTCTTTGATTCCTAGCTCTGAGCTGGGCTATTCATACTTCGCTTGCAACAAATTCTGCTGTGTTGTTGTAGATATTATTGTAATAAATTGTATAATTTTGGGGTGATTTTGATCCTTGTTGAATTGTTCACTAAGTCATTTCTCGGTCTCCTATTGCGACATTTGTTGTTTTCTTTTGCTTGTTATTATGATATTAACGTAGGGTTTACTTGATTGTTCTCTCTGTGATTCTTGGTTGACGAGATCATGTCATACCTTTATTTCGTCCTTTTCTGCTTTTACGTTATTCACTTTATCTCTTGTATTTCTCTGCTCAGGCAAACCAGAGTTTGTTTGTACTGCTTTTCCTGCTTTACTCTCTCTCTCTCTCTCTCTTTCTCTCTCTTAAGATCTTTTACCAAGTTTTCTGCTCTACCTGGTTGCAGAGGAGAAGCCGGAAAAAGGCTTAGAAAAGCAGAGTTTGTAACTACATACGCTTTTGGTCACGGAAAGTTATTCCCATTCAGCTGTTGATCTCATTCAGGTTAGTTAATCAAGTATGTTTGGCTAATTCTATACCTGTATTTTTCTCATTTCTTCATCATACAGTTAGATGTTTTTCACCTCTTTGAGGAAAATTGAATAAAATATCAAAAGGGTGTTTTGGTTTTCAATTGGAAACTCCATGGTCTTGATATATACTTGATCCTGAATTCTATAAAGATACAAATTCTAGGAAAAGGCAAGGTAGAGATTGTGGTGCTCTACCCGTTTGAAATTTGAAGATAGATTGGAGTAGGAGCGGTCTGGTGTGTTCACTGTCTTAGTTTACTTCAAAAAAAATTTATATCACAGTTTTTTTATTTAATTATTTCAATCTCTTCATTTCGATGCCGTCAATGTGAATCCTGACGAAACACAAATGTCCGGACAGAATTTTAGTATATTCAATTACTTGTTCACATGTTAGGATTTTTATATGCCTATTTGTTCGGGTTTTTGAGTCTTTCCTTCGTTTTGTTTTTTAATTCTTTACATGCAACAAGGGCTTGATTCTTTCAAAATCATATATTAGCGATAAAAATTAATTTGTCTTCTTTTGTTCAGCTGGTTTCACTATCCATTTGTTTAGCTTCCGGCAAATTGTGCTTTTGACCAAGTACCAAAGACCTCGGTTTTCAACTTCAAGGTTTATACTGTCTAACACTTCTATATGTTAGAGAATCTTTGGAGTGAGGACGGTTTACTCAGTTGACTAAAGTTGGAATCTGAGTTTGATATGAGATCTATAGTGAAAAGGGAAGGAACTTGACATTATTTTCACCTGATGTCTTCATTCTTGAACTGAGCAAATGGGCTGTTGTGTTTCAACAAGTAGTCAGAGTACTCGTACTACCAGGAGCACTGGAGACACAAACGTTCCGACGTGTCTAGAAATAGGATTCTGTGGTCAAAAGAGTGTGAGGAGAACATCCTCTGATCATGTGGTCTATCTGCACCAATTACCATCCTTACCCAACAGAATTTTCACCAATGGAAAGAGCAGATCTTCTTGCATATTTACACAGCAGGGTCGTAAGGGTATTAATCAGGACGCCATGATTGTATGGGAAGTAAGTATGCACATCTTATAGTGTTGAGGATGTATTCTTCTCATTGACTAAAGGATGATCTAGTTAATTTAAGAAGTTGACATTCATGGTTTGGACCTTTATTTCTGTAGGATTTCATTTCGGAAGATGTGACCTTTTGTGGTGTCTTTGATGGCCATGGTCCACACGGTCACCTTGTTGCACGCAAAGTCCGGGAAGCCTTGCCACTCAAACTGCTTTCATTTTTGCATTCCTCCGAATCAGGGCAAAATGGTTCAGGTAAAACTTGTTTCAGAGGCAGCATGAAGCCTGAAAATGGAGAGTCTGAGAAAGATGTTACTGCTGAAGATAAACTGAGTTCTATGTGGAGAGAAGCTTTCATGAAGGCATACAAGGCTATGGATAAAGAGCTGAGGTCTCATCCAAATTTGGACTGCTTTTGTAGTGGGAGCACAGCTGTCACTGTAGTGAAACAGGTATATCAACTAGCAGCATCTATCCTCAAGTTTCCTTTTCATTTTGCACATCTTTTATTTTCTTCATTTTCCAGGGTTCAAATTTATTCATGGGCAATATTGGGGATTCCCGAGCAATCATGGGATCCAAGGACAGCAATGACGTCATGGTGGCAATTCAGTTGACCATTGATTTGAAGCCTGATTTGCCAAGTGTGTTATATACCTTGATCATTCATCCTATCTATTTCCAATCTGTGTTTTTGCTGAATGTAAACATGTTCAATTTTGATGCAAATTCATATAGGAGAAGCAGAAAGAATCAAACGATGCAAGGGTAGGGTGTTTGCATTACAAGATGAGCCAGAAGTTCATAGGGTATGGTTGCCTTTTGATGATGCACCAGGATTAGCAATGGCTCGAGCATTTGGCGATTTTTGCTTGAAGGAATACGGTGTGATTTCTATACCTGATTTTTCTCATCGGTTACTAACAGACAAAGATCAGTTCATTGTTCTTGCCTCGGATGGGGTAAGAATTTTCAATTTCGTATTTAGTTTTATTTGTTCATTCATCTTTTTTATACTATAGAATATTGTTTCATTAATTTTTCTATGAATGTAATGTCAAAAGAAATGTTAAAATATGTTCCACAAGTGAAGTTCATCACAACTGAAAATATGCTGCAAGTTTGCAACTCTTTTCAAATGGCATGGTGTTTCTTGTTTAGGTCTGTGTGAAAGGCATCAGAATTGTCAAGTAACTTTAAACTGTGTAGAACCTATTGTTTTCTCTACATACTAATTCTGTCGTTTGTAAACAGGAAAAACATGTAGCCGTTAAGATAATTAAACATCCAGCAGTGGTATTGTAAGTCTAATATAATAGAAGTGAACTGCATTGTGCAAGATATGGTAATAAGAAAAAGGCTTATAGTACATTCTCACTTTTGATGAAGATACAGTATGCATTGCTGAAGTGGAGTTTGCATAGTCTGCAAAATCGTCTATCCCATTCCTACCATATATAATATAATACTTTCACCACTGGACAAAATTGTACATATTGCAATTGTTAGAGCACTCTATTATTGATTCCCTGCTTTCCTGTGGCTGTTGACTTTTCTATAATAGTTAACTTTAGAGCATCTGGTTTGCTTTATTTTGATGCTACGATCCACCTTTCAGAAAATTAATGCTAGGTTTGAAAACTCATATTTTCCTGAGCCCTGATAACTATATCTCATTGTTTTATGTAGATCTGGGATGTCTTAAGCAATGAAGAGGTGGTTGGGATAGTATCTTCAGCACCAACTCGATCATCAGCAGCAAGGCTTCTGGTGGATTCGGCGGCTCGAGAGTGGAAACTTAAATATCCTACTTCAAAAGTGGATGACTGTGCTGTTGTGTGCCTATTTCTGGATGGAAAAATGGATTCAGAATCTGATTGTGATGAGCAATGCTTCTCTTCTGCTATCATCCCGAGCAACCATTCAGTTAATCTGGTTGAGACAGATGATGGTCAAAAGTCTGAGCCAACTTTGCAAAGGAACTTTACTGTGAGATCCTCAGAAGAACATGGCCCCTACGGAGGAAGAGGAGGAGTATCTGTTGATGTTGTTGAAGATGGAACATCAGGGCCTGAAGATCAAAACTGGTTAGGTTTGGAGGGTGTGACACGAGTAAATTCACTGGTTCAACTTCCTAGATTTTCTGAGGAAAAGCCAAACTGTTGAGTTATGTTTGTTTGGTGGGTTTGTAATGCATGTTGCTACTAAGTGAATTCAACAAAGAAATTCTCTCTATGGATTAATAAGAAAATGATGCTTAATTAAGGTCACCAAAAAAATGGATTCAGCATCTAGTATTACTAAATATCAAACATGAATGCCACAGTCCACAAGCTAGCAAGTGTGGTTTGAAAGTGACATTCCTATTTCGCATACAAACGAACTCGATCTATGAAATTTGAAGGCCACGGCTACTGCAAAGAATACTCTGTTATAATCCATCGTTAGAGAATTTTTCAAGCTCAAGCATGCTATGTTGAGAGTTCATTTCAAAACTTTTGTTACTTTCATTTATATATATATATATATATATATATATATATATATATATATATATATATTAAACCACTTCTCATTACTACTTAGGATATGTTGGAGGGTTTATTTATGATTTATCTTTATATTTTTTTAAGGCATAAACACTTATAGTGTTTAGAACACTTTTTAAAAATATTGTATGGAATCTCTATAAGGATTTTTTTTTAAAATTTATTTTACTAACTTTTCCTTGTAATCTTTTTAAAATAACTAGTCTGAAATCTATATGAAAATAATTTATCAATTTTTTTAATGATAAAAGTAATTTATCTACATAATAAGTACTATTAGTGATAATAAAAAAAGATAAAAAAGATGATGTCACCCTCGCATTCACTTATTTGGAAATAGTCCTTAAAATTAATAGTGAACTCGTGAACCTCCCTCGAGTTCAGTTTTAATCACACCACTGTGGTAGTTGTATTGAGGTCGTGTTACTACTTCATTTAATTTTAATGATATTTCTAATCAAAGTCGTGCAACCATACAACAATTGGCAAATGCTTCCTACACCCAATATTTTTAACATGCACTTAACATAATTTTTTTAATTTCCAAAAATGCTCTTAATTCTGGAAATAAAAATCCGGAATAGAAAATAATATATTCCAAAAAAATAAATCCGAAAATGGTTATTGAGTTTCAGAAATAAAAATCTGGAAAAAAATTAAAATTTTATTTCGGACAAAAAAATCCGGAATTGAAAAATAATACATTTCAGAAAAAAAAATCCTAAAAAAAAATTATTGTGTTTTGGAAATGAAAATCCGGAAACAAAAATGAAAAACCTATTCCAGATAAAAAAATCTATAATATAAATTTCTTTTGAGAAAAAAAAATTCAGAACACATATTTTGAATTTTTTTTAGACAGTTTCGTCTTTTCCGCTAAATATGGATGCAGTAATATAGCAATTGCCAAAACAATTTTACATAAAATATTTTCAAATAAAATCGTGCCAACAAGACACGATTTATTTAAATATATAAATAATTTTTTACCTATTATCATAATATAATAAATAAATTGCACCGTTTTATTAAAAAAAACTATATTTTTCTAGGGTGATGATACACAAATACCCCAATTTCTACTAAACATATCAATACCAATAATATGACATTTTTATTTTAAAATATGAAATAATTTCAGATGAATCAACTAGAAAATCAAAATCTTATATTTTCTTTATTAGGTGTTAGAAAGGGTAGAAAAATTGATTGGTAATATTTATGTATATATTATGTAATATGATTGTTAATATTTATGTATATATTATGTAATTACATAATTCCGAATTTTGAGCATTCTCGTATTCATATATATATATATATATATATATTTATTGGAATTTTCATTAATTTTTAATATTGTATTATTTTTACTTACATGGATCTTGATAGAATGTTCAATATATGAAATTGATTTTAACACTTTATTGTATATAATCACATAATGCAACTAAATATACACTTTATTGTATGTAATCACATAATTCAACTACTAAGTAGGTTTGGGATATCTAAGTATCTTATGTAGGTGTAATTTATATAGGGATGAAATCCTCTTGATTCATAATGAATCTTTAGGCTCAAGTCTTTGTAGGCATGTGAAGAGTCTAAAGAAAGAAAAAAAAATATTTTTATTGATATTTTCCTGATTCTTCGTCGTTTTGGGCTCAAGAAATGAAAAATGACCAAGAGTTTTAAGAAAGAAAATTCATGTGCTTTTGCTAATATCAACTTGGTTCTATTTGTCCATTAGCCTTCGAGTTTGAGGGAGGACAAGTGACAATGAATCATCATGATGGTGCATATTGAGGTATGTGTTTTGACAATATTAACGAAAATTGCATAAAAGAGATGTGTCGTTTTAGAGAGTTAAAATGTTTTGGCTTTATGATCGTGTCATATGATCGATCTAACAATTGGAAATAGTTGTGAAACTTAGCATGGTTGTTCATATTTGTTTAGAAATATCATGTTAGTCAAAGTGCAATAGGGTCCTCTTACCATTTCTCTTTGTTTTATAAGTGCCTAGATTTCTTTATAATAATGTGCTTTTGTTAGGTAATCATGTCTTTGTCCATAGTTATGAGGAGGTGTTGGGTGTAGATGTTGTTGTCTAAGGTAGAGGGCATTGGGAATCATGTTAACAAGTGTGGTTCTAATGGTGATTATGGATCGAGATGCCCTTTGCTTTAAGCTGTGGTGGTGACATCAATGAGTCATCCAGTTGAGAGAATGACAACAAGGTTACAAAGGAATTGGCTATTGAGAAGGTAGAGAGTAAGTGATCATTTGTATTGGATGTGTTTGCTAATAACATATGTACATTAGAAAGTTAAGCCGATGACAACATCTTTGTTATCGATAAATGTTGTGTTATCGACATGTTTGTCATGGTTAAGAGGATTCCTTTGAGGACTTCTTTTTATAGTACACATGTGATGACTCTTTTTTACGGTAAGTATACCGATTCATAAGTAATAATTTGTTCCTAATGACGGATATCGAACCTACAAAGAATAGTTATTTAAAATTTTAATCATAGTATTCACTAAGTAAAAGAATATGTACAATAATTTGATTTGAGATTGACAATAATTTGCATGAAAATTAAATAAAAACAAAGTAATAAGTAAAAGATTTCAATTAAAAAAATTGGTAATGGGCTTGGGTTAAGTGACATCTATATTCATAGTATATTTATATGATCCATCTCTCCTTAAATCCTTGAAATAACACAAATTTGGGAATAAATCAATCTTATTCATCTCATAATCCAAAAATATGTAAAAAGGTTAAAATTCCTAAATTAGAGGTTGAAATATTATCAATTAAAGTCCATAAGTGCCTATATTTTTGTATGAAATATTACTGAATTATGACACTTATCAACTTCCCCAATCTAGAATTTTGTTTGTCTCAAGAAAAGAAAATGAATATAAATAAATCATATTTGAGTTTAAATTGCAAAACAACTTTATTTACTAAACAACGGATTAAATTAGATACTTATGGTGCTTCCGGTTGAAGAAGAGTTTTGATGACTCCAAATCTTTCACATGATAAATAACTCATAATTCATATTAAACACTAATATATCATTCAATCATATAGAAATTTAGATTCTTAAAGCAACTATAAATTATATAAAAAAAAGATAACACAAATACATAAAATAAATGTTTGTAAAATTAAAAAATTCATACAAATAAAATTAAAGTAATAAGCAATCATTAGCTTTAGCAATAAACAATAAGCAATAAAGTTTTAGCTTTAGTGAAAATAATTTAGCTTGAGTAAAAAAGGTCTCGCTTGAGAGAAAATTGCTTCACTTGAGCAAAAATAAGGTCAAGACCAGGTTCAATTCCAATACTATTTTCGCTTGAGCATAAATCCTTTCACTTGAGAGAAAATAGACCCGAGAGCAAGATTTCTAATCCATTTTTACTTGAACAAAAATCAATGTTGCTATAGAAAAAATGGACCTGAGAGCAAAGTAAATTTTCCAGTGATATTTTCGTTTGAGCAAAAATATTAGAAGAAAAATATGCATTCAAGTTTTTTAAATAGGATTTGACTCAAATTCAAACTCAAACAACCAACTTTCATTATTGTTTAAACTTTAAACAATTCATAACGCAGCTCAACAACGTGCAATAACCTTTTCAACATCAGAAACAACATTTAAATACCAAACTATCAAAATCTATTATCCTTGTACTTTCAAAAGATATAGATTCAAACAATTTCCATCATATGCCATCCCTCTAAGAGAATTTTGGAATTTGTGATCATGTCATTTTAATATCCACATCCTCTAACCTAGAGTTCTATTGAAAGATAAATCTTCCCTTACCAATTAGAAATATGAATACTAACAAAGAGCCCAAACTCCTAAAGAAAGAAGGAATAAGCTAACTTGCACCAAAGAGTCTCAATCAATAATCTGAATATATCACTATGATCCTAAACTAGCAAAGAAAAATTCTAGAGCTGTAGACAGGACATGCAAAGCACGTCTACCCAAATAATTAGGAAAACTGAAATTGACTCAAAGAAAAAAGAAAAAAGAAAACTGAGGAAAAAAAAGTTTTTCTAAAAAGATAATAATTATTTTAAAATAAAATCTAAATAACTTATTTTTTTACTTATATAAATTTTTCACTCTAATAATAGAATATTCAACTATATTTTAATTATATAACATTAACTCTACATTAATCAATTCCCTCAAATGTTTAACTATTATGATTTGAATGGCTAATTTGGTTTATCTAATGCTCACCCCTTTTCAGCCACTAAATATAACTTTTGAACGGGACGAAATTTAGATTAATTTATTAAGTGTGTTTAGTATTATTTTTAGTCGAAATTGTATTTTAATATCGACTTTGTAAAGGTTTCAGTGAAATACATCAACACAAAATATTAAATTAAAACTATAATTTTAATTAAAAACCTCAACATCACATACATATTTATATATATATATATATATATATATATATAGACTTATGACAATTTCATGAAATCCAATATAAATATAACATGTATGCGAATAATTTGAATATATCTTTGTATAAATGGAAAATACTTAAATTGATTAGGAATAAATATATGTATATTTGTTTTTTTTATATTCATATTTAGTTTAAATTATTGAAATATATATTTGATAGTCTATTTTGAATATTTGGTAATTATTACTTATTCTGTAGTGGTATTTGGTATTGAGAAGAAGAAAATTTGTTTTTTTCAACATTAAATTTTTTATAATATCTTTTTAAGATATTTAATATATTGTTTGAATAAATAGTTGGTCAAGTGTAAATACGGCTAAATCTCTTATTTCATGAGAATAAATATGTAATATCTAACACTATGTTTATGGGGGAGGGAAGTGGGTAGATTTGTTAGGATTTAAGAAGATGTATGAGGTTATTTGGATTAATGAAGGTTAAAGTCGGTTTGTGAGGATGATTTATTGAAGTTTACTAGTGACACTACAAGAAAATCATGAAATAAAAACCAATTTTTAGAGACATAAAATAATTAGTTGCTATAGTGACTAAATTAGAGACCATTTTAGAAACTAAAATAATTTTAGTTTCTAAATTATTTTATATTATTGTTAAATAGTTTCTAAATTGGTTTCTAATTAGCAACCAAGGTTTTCACCCCCCAACAAACAAGACAATTTGGCTCACTAACAAAAACACAAAATCGATTATATGAAGAATACAACAACACTGAGGATCGATGCTCTCTTTCAGCACAACCTAGGTCAAAATCGATTCTCAATATATTACAACGTAGTAGAGAATCGATACTCATTGCATGTAGAAACAAAAGTGCAAAATCGATTTTGGCCAAGAACAAAATAAAGAAAATTAATTTTTCTACTTAAAACATTGCATGCAAAATTGATTTGAGTCACATTGGCTCAATGTCACAAAAGAAGTAAATGCGTAGTAAGTGTAGGGAGGAGTTGTGAGTAAATATATTGAAGCTTACGTGACACTCTCTACAATTTGTCCATATCACAGAGGACCCACAAATGAAGTGCACAAACACCTAAGGTAAGACCCACAAAAAGAGAGTATTCAAAACTCACTCAACACATTGACAGAGTTTCTTTTCTATTCAAAATTCAATGTCCATTACAGTTCGATGCCACCATTGCATGGCATAGTCTAAAAACTCTAGGGAAGTTAACTTAACCTTTTGGTCCTTTTCGACCTCATACACATTTGTTCTACCTTACCTTCCCATCTTGAATACAAGTTAGGGTGACTTTTCCCACTAAAACTAGGTAACTTTACAAAAGGAAAATAAGGCTTTGGTGGTTGTGGTTGGTGTTGGTGGTGCCTAGTTTCCACATTTTGCACTCTCCATTCTTCTTCTTCTTCTTCTTCTTCATTCCTATAATGCATATGATACATTGTAGTGCATCTAGGTCCCCGCCTCCTTTCTCTAGCTAGCCTCTCTTGAGTATCTTCTAGCCTTTGCATTCTTTTCACTAGTTGCCTTATTTCCTCTTCTTTGTGGACCAAGCTCGTCTTGGCATTTGCAAGCTCCCCCAAAGATGTGCCTTTCGAGGAGATTGTGGTTTTGAAGACTCTTTCGAAGACAAATGAGCCATGATTTTGCACAAAAGAAAGCAAATAATTAGTGAAAATAACAATTTAATGCACTCACTCACGTGTTTCACTCAGCTATTTGGTAAAGGATGGAAAAATTTTAACTTCACTCAAGGAAGATTTAAACTCCAAAAGGTCTACACTTGATAACAACACTTCAAGTGAAAGAGGTCAAAGCTCTTAACACTTGCTCACCAAAGAACCCCCAACAAAACTTAAGAAAGATTTGAAACAAGCAAGAAAATTTAAGAGAAAGAAAGCTAAAGCAAATTAGAATTTAGATGATGACAAAACTTTTAACAAGAAAAACAAGAAAAGCACTTATGAAGACTCAAAGAAACTTACTTAAACTTTTAACTATGAAGTTTTGATTTTCTTAGAAATTGTAAAAGCAAGAAGGATAAAATTCCACAAATATGAAAACAATTTGCACACAAAAAGAATCCTCTTTTTAGCAATTTTGAACTTGAAAAGTGAATTGCACTAAATTTATTTTTGTCTTTGTTTTTGTTTTATGGATTCAAAATGTCCATAATCTTAACATGCATATTTTTAATTCACTTTCAATTTTCACAAATAGATTGAGATTCAATTCATATGATCACTTGAATTTTGTGTTTGGAACTAAATCAACTTCTACTCAAACAAATTCTTTTTTTTTTGTTCTTCACAATTAAAAATCAAAATAACCAGAATGGATTTAAAGACTCCTAGAACACTAAGAACATAAGACTCAAGCAAAAGAGGTAAGGAAGAAAAATTGACACAAAATAATTCAAAATCTGAATTTAAAGTGCTTAATGAATAAAAAAAGGAGGAATTGCAAATGACAAGAATTTACAGGCGAAATTGAAATTGCTTGAAGATAAAAGCAACAATTGAAATGTTATGAAAATTAAAGGCAAAAATCAACTCAAAAGCAATTAAGCACAAGATAATCATGCTCTGAATACCACATGATGTGAGTTGATTTTAAGATTGCACATTTTATGGGTTGCACTTTGTTTATGGTTTTTTGATTTTGCAGAATATGGTGAGAAACCCAAAGAAGATTCTCACTGGACTTGAACTTAACCAAGTGGTTAAGTAAGTGTGAAGGTTCACTTTTAGAGGACAAAGAGAAAACACAATTATATGGTGAAGATGATGATGAGGTGTAGAATTAAAAGGTATATAAAGGAAAGAAAACAAGATGAAAACCGAAGAGGAAATGAAGAACACAAAAACATAAAAATGGAAGAAGAGTGGCGCAAAGAAAATGAAGGAAAAAGATGAAGAGATGAAGAAAGCTTATGGATGATGATGGTGGTCATGCCACTTGGAGTGGTGGGAGACTCCAAGATAAGTGGTGAAGAGCCGCCACTTGAAGTGCACAAACACCCAAGAGAAGACCCACAAAAAGAGAGCACTCAAAACTCACTCAACACACTTACAGCGTTTCTTTTCTATTCAAAATTCAATGTGTGAAATACATGAGACAAGACACTTTATTTATAGGAAATGGTGTCTTAGAGAGCAAGATAGAGGGGTAGGGTTGTCATTTGTAAGAAACCTTCTAGAAGATAGGTCAAAGAAACCCTAAACCTAGGTGCACATGTCATGAAAGGTGGGTTTGGCACAAGCCAAAATTACTAAGCACACCATACTCTAACTTATTCTTCTATTTGGCACCCCTGAAGTGAGCAAAATTTATTTTACATAAACTTATCTTGTGAAAAGACTAGAAGGAAAACAACTGACATTCTGGTCCATGTTTGGTTCTTCTTCTGCTGAGGCTTTTTTGAGGGTCTGGTGGGGTTTGGTCTTGTATGTTGAGATGACTAACTTAGTTGTGAAGTCTCTGTGTCCTTGATCATCTGCTTGTCGAGTTGTATCATATTATAAGAACATGTAATATCTATTTCACTAAACACTAATTAGAGTTAGAAAATTAGAGTTAGAAAGTGATAGTACAAAGGTAGTAACTAAAATGAAAGTATAAACTTATATTTTGACAAACAAATGAATTTAACATCCAAATCATTCAAATAATATTGAACAAGATTCTAATCTTAAAAAAATCAAAAGTATCAACCTACATAATTAAAAATAGCAGATAATTATAATGAATAAATAATGATAAAAATTATAAATAATTTTTGTTGGTGAATTATTCGTGAACCTACTTATTATTCGTGAACCTACTTTTAATCTGAACGTGTTCAACCTGGTTAAAGGAGTTGGGTTCAATTTGATCTACATTTTAAAGAACTGTAGTTTTTTTCAACAAGAACCTGGTAAACCTTGTTGGCTTTGGTTTGAGTTCATTTTGACACTCTTATTTGTTTTCCACAGTGGTAACCAATTTATTTATAATATTTAAAAAAAATTTAATTTATGTAAAATTAAAATTAAAGATATATAATTTATTTGGACGAGTCCTTATAAGAACTAAATCAATTCATGCAAAGTTAAAATAAAACTTTTATATGTGAAACATTTAACAAATTAAGTTATATATAATCTAATTTCAACTTATAAAAGTTATTTTTTTTATACCAGAAACTAAGACTAATTATAATTTATTGCATCATCATCTGTACACTGTCTTTAACACAGAAATTGACTAGTCTGAGAAGCAAATGAAGGGCCATACTACGGCTTCATTTAATGGCCGCTAAATTGGTAACTATCTTCCCCAAATAGAAGGTAATTAAAGTGACACTAAATAACACCTTAACCATTCTCAGAAATAAGTGTCCTCAACCAACAACCAAAGAGACACTATCATATGCATTAAGCTGCTTTGTAAAAACTGTTTATATATTTGAAAATGTAATGGAGTAATAGATGGAAAACAGTATCTTTTGCTAAAGAAACCTGCACTTAACTCACCGTCATATTACTCACCAAACTCAGTACAATCTGTGACTATAAAACACACCTACAGCTTTCAACTTCATCACAAAAACATATATCAACCAAAATCATCTTAATATGGCTTCCAAACTTTCCTCCCTCCTTGCCTTTCTTCTCATCACCACTATCCTTCTTGCCACCACATGGCAAGGAGTTGCAAGACGCCACACTAAACCAAAGAACTCACACAAAGCAGACAAGAAAGAACCTCAATTTTTGTTCCCTCCTGATGGCTATATTCCTGGCTTTGGGAGATTAGGGTTTCCTCCTTTCTTTGGCTTTACACCTCAAAATCCTAACACTGGTGGTGGTGGTGTAGTAGAGCCAGAACCAGTTTCAGGTGGTGGCAGTGGATTAGAGCCAGCTCCAGTTTCAGGTGATGGCAGTGGAGTAGAGCCAGCACCAGTTTCAGGTGGTGGCAATGGATTAGACTCACCACCAGTTTCAGGTGGTGGATATGTTCCAGGTGGCGATGACACCTTTGTCCCAAACCCTGGCTTTGAGGTTCCAAGCCCTAGAAGTGGCGGTGGAGTTCCAGTTCCAGTAAATCCGTGAGCTACCATGCTGTATGCATGATGGAAGTAGTTAGGTTTAGTTTTGAAGGATGTTATGTTATGGTTTTACAAAATTGAAGTACTAGTCTACTGTTTGTGGTGTTGATGAATAAGTGTTGTGTGTATGGTATTTGATATGCAGAGCAGAGCCTTTCTGCTACTTGAAATTAATGAATCATATGAGTAATGCTGGTTGGATTCGTTGCCCTTCAATCATTAGTCATAACTCATCTACTGTGTAAGAAATAATATTTTAAAAGAGAATCATAAGGTGTACCCCAATGAGAAAAATAAAAGTGATAAAAAAAATTAGAAACCGAAAGAATACTTTTTATAACCCTTAACAATCAACTTTAATAATAATATATTAAAATATTATTATTCTGAGTTTTTAAATGAATATTTTTTTGTCTTTTAGTATGTGAAAGTATTACCACTCATAACCCAAAATAATCATTGCACATTTTAATTAAAAAATTATGGTTAATATCTACTAAAAACTAGTTTCATCGGCATTTGTTGAGAAAATTCTAATAAAAAAAATATATTCGAACAAACATTTAATGAGAAATAACTTTGGTCTAAAAAATAATTTATATTAACTCGTTGTTTAGGTTTTAATAAAAAATTCTAACTAGCATTAATCGGGAAAAAAATCACCCTATTTTAATAAAATACCATGATTAATATTTTTAAAAAATAAATTTATTTTAAATTGTGATTAAATATGTTTTCGTCTTTAAACTTCATCGAGTTTGTCATTTAACAAAGGGAGTTTTAAATCAACAAAGAGTTTAACTATTGTCTATGTCACCATAACTCTTTCATCTTCTTTAACCACTTCTTTTTCTCAAAATTCTACTTTCCCAATTCTCAAACTCTCTTACCCACTTCCAATTGTGATAATTCTGAGAGAACATACCAACACGGATTAACAAGTAATTCCCAACATTCCTTGTATATAGTGTTATATACATTTCAATAATACTTCTTCTTACAAGGACCTAGAAACAAACTATCTTCGTCTTCCACCCGTTGACCTCTCGGCCTTCGCTTCCGGACTCCCTTCTCGGTGTGATCTTTCGGCTTACTTGTTCTTGGTTTGTATTTGGTTCGAAAATCTTTCACGTTTTATTGAATTGCTTGACTGACACTTCCCGGTCAACTTTAATTTACTCCATTTGATCTTTCGATTTTTGGTCTCGGCTTCCTCTCACAGATGGGTGTGCGTACCTGAAAGGTGCTCCGATGCCAAAGTTAGATTCAGTTTTACAGGATATTAAAATGAATTCAACCTCCTTACCTCTCAGGATGACCCTCTATTTATACTACTCTTTTATTGGGCCCAGAAGTTATTTGGGCCTTTTCTTTTTGTATTAAACATTTACTACACATACCTACATATTTGGGCCCAGTTTCATGGGCTTTTGCTTAATAATAATTTCCATTTTATTTTATTTCTTTCGTTATTTAGTTTACTTTCGGGTTGAGCTCTCGGCTTAGTACACCTTGCTTTCGGTCGGCTTAGTACACCTTGCTTTCGGTCGGCTTAGTACACCTTGCTTTCGGTCGGCTTAGTACACCTTGCTTTCGGTCGGCTTAGTACACCTTGCTTTCGGTCCAATCTCTCGGCCCAGTACACTAAGCCCCCCAGGCATAAGGAAGTGTAGACGACGAAATGTCTATTAGAAGATAAAATGCTACCTCTTGTATTTTTTGGGGGGAAAGTCAATTTTGAAAGAAAAGAGAGAAAAACTTGAATGGTGTATTAACTATGAAAAGACAAGCTGATGGGACCGCTTGACAGGACAAGCTGGAAGTGCCAACCATCGGATGTAAGTAAATCCGACGGTCACTATGCCATGACTCTTCAGATTTCACCACTCTTCCACCACTATAAATCTTCACTTCTATTCACCTTATTTCACAGTTTCTCCCTGCATTATATATTAAAGCTGAAGCAAATATTCGCGGAAGGTATAATGTCTTCATCAAGTTCTGTTTCCGTTTCTTCTGAGTTTACGGAATTTTCGAGCACGAGTAATGAATCTACTGGGAGAGTGATTGAGTCCAATAAGAATGCCAACCCTGCTTTGTCACCTGAAACGGTTTCGTGTCTGAATTCGTCAAGCAAGGATGGCGTAGATGTTGAGGTCGAGGAAAGAGAAGAAATGGCCGAACAAAAATTAAGCCTTCGGTGCGGGTACGAATGGGTTAATCCAAAAGTTCGGGAATATTTCTCTCGGTACCAATTTAGTTCAACCCTTCGTAACTTCCTTTCTAAAATTTATGTGTATTCTCCTGATGCCACTGAGGAAATCATTTCTTTTCGGCGAACTTGTGCCATTGATAATGTTTGCCATGGCCGTGAAGGCGACGAACACGAATTTTTTTATTTTTATGAATGTCTCTTTACTGATCTCCATATTCGATTTCCGTTAAGTGAATTTCAGATGGGTGTCCTGCGTTTTCTTAATATTGCCCCTACCCAACTTCACCCCAACGGTTGGGCTTATATGCAAGCTTTCAGTATTTTGTGTAGATACCTTTCTTTAATTCCGAGTCCGAAAACCTTTTTATATTATTATAGCTCTCGGCCCGGCAAGAAGCCTAGTTGGTTGTCCCTGATCAGTAAGACAAAAGTGTGTTTTCTTTCTCCATTTACTTCTTCGTATAAAAATTTCAAAGGAGGCTTCTTTAAAATTCTAATTGAGGAAACCGGGAGAAAGTACTTCTTTGATGGTGATATTCCAAAATTCCCTTTTTACTGGACCCGTGCTCCTGTGAAATTCAACTCTTGTTCGCACCATTCGATGACTACCGAAGAGAAGCATGGTATTGCGGTTCTAGGTCACTTCTCCCATAAGATTCCAACTCGTGCTCTGCTTCGGCTAGACGTTTCTCGTAAACCCCAAAAGGATTTCATGGGTATGTGATTCTTTCGGATTTTCTCTTTTAGTAATAATAGAATTTTAACTTTGCTGAATCTGTTGGTGATGTCCAGGTTTAATGGCGGCCACAAAACCGAAGGATCGTGCTTATTTCTCTAAGCTGTTTAATCAGGCTGGAGGTTCAACTCCTCGTTTTGAGAATGAAGCTCCAGGAACAGAAAATGAAGTTGTTGAGCCTACCCCTCGCTTAGAGGTTGAAATAGCTGCGGACGCCGGAATAGGACCTTCTAGAAAGAGTAGGAAACGAGACAAGAATAATAGAAGGTCACACTCCTCTAAAAAGCATCGTCATGGTTCTGGGAGTTCTTCTCAATCGCTTTTTGAAACAATGTTCACATCGTCCACACGCTTTTCAGACTTTGTTGACTGCAATCTTGATTCCTCTGCTCGGGATATGTTCAAAGTGGTTTCTGTTCCTTCTCTAGCTGATTCAATGTTTGAATTGACTAGCCGTGCTTTTTTGATTAGTGAAGCGATAAAGGAAAAAACAAAGAGCCATGTTACTTCTGCTGAATTTGAGAAATTGAAGAGAGAAGCAGCTGAATCGAATGAGAAAATCGCGTTACTAAATTCTCAAATTGATGAACTTTCTGCGGTTAATAACCGACAAGAAACTGAGAAAGAAAAATTGAAGAGTGAAAATGTCAAGCTCTCGGTCCAAACTTTGGCACTTAACTCGGAGAATCAAGAATTGAAGGGAGACGTTGCTAAACTCACTGCTGCGAAGAAAATCGATGCTGAAGGCATCTCTCAATTGGAAGCAGAAGTGAACAAGTTAAAGTTGAGAGTTGGTGAAGCTGAGAGTTTTGTTATCCAACAACACCAGTTGGGTTTTGAGAAAGCTCTTCAACAAGCCGAATACTTTTACAAGATTCCGTTAGATGCCGGTAACTTTGATGTCGGCAAAGACTTCTATAAGGGCGAATTAATTCCAGTTAGTGATATTCCTTATGACGGATCTCCAGAAGATGAGAGGGAAAATGAAGGATGAAAAATGAATGACGAGGCCGAATAGTAATCTAATTAGGATGTTTTTTGTTTTTTGTAATAGCTCCGAGTAAAAACTTTCGGACTTTTTAGGACGTTTTGTCTCTGTAGTAATAGGAATTTTGGATATACGACATCAAATTATATGATAATATTTGGTGTACTTCGTGCCTATTTTACTTGATCGGTTCCAGCTATTTATTATCTTAATTTCATACGATAAATGTATTCTGTTTAATCGAACAAGAACGGGCGATCGACCATTTAATTGTGATCTTTAAGCGAACAACTAAGGATAGGTGGCCAGCTTACTTGCGATGTTAATCAAGCAAATTTGGTAAGCGTTCGGCCGGCACTTGCGATGTTACGTTCAGCCAATATTTGCGATGTTAATAAAGCAAATTTGGTGAGAATTCGGCCGGCACTTGAGATGTTACGTTCGGCCAATATTTGCGATGTTAATCAAGCAAATTTGGTGAGCATTCGGCCGGCGCTTGAGATGTTACGTTCGGCCAATATTTGCGATGTTAATCAAGCAAATTTGGTGAGCGTTCGGCCGGCACTTGAGATGTTACGTTCGGCCAATATTTGCGATGTTAATCAAGCAAATTTGGTGAGCGTTCGACCGGCACTTGCGATGTTACGTTCGGCCAATATTTGCGATGTTAATCAAGCAAATTTGGTGAGCGTTCGACCGGCACTTGCGATGTTACGTTCAGCCAATATTTGCGATGTTAATCAAGCAAATTTGGTGAGCGTTCGACCGGCACTTGCGATGTTACGTTCAGCCAATATTTGCGATGTTAATCAAGCAAATTTGGTGAGCGTTCGGCCGGCACTTTAGATGTTACGTTCGGCCAATATTTGCGATGTTAATCAAGCAAATTTGGTGAGCGTTCGACCGGCACTTGCGATGTTACGTTCAGCCAATATTTGCGATGTTAATCAAGCAAATTTGGTGAGCGTTCGGCCGGCGCTTGAGATGTTACGTTCGGCCAATATTTGCGATGTTAATCAAGCAAATTTGGTGAGCGTTCGACCGGCACTTGCGATGTTACGTTCAGCCAATATTTGCGATGTTAATCAAGCAAATTTGGTGAGCGTTCGGCCGGAGCTTGAGATGTTACGTTCGGCCAATATTTGCGATGTTAATCAAGCAAATTTGGTGAGCGTTCGACCGGCACTTGCGATGTTACGTTCAGCCAATATTTGCGATGTTAATCAAGCAAATTTGGTGAGCGTTCGGCCGGCGCTTGAGATGTTACGTTCGGCCAATATTTGCGATGTTAATCAAGCAAATTTGGTGAGCGTTCGGCCGGCACTCGCGATGTTACTCGAGCAAGCGGGCAACCGTTCTTTCGGGAAGGATTTCACCTGGAGTGAAAACATCCAAGACCGAGAGTTTCTAGTTAACACTTAGAACTTTCAACAAAAGATCTTAATATACAATAGTTAGTGTTCTTAAATACAAGCTTTAACTGAAATAAAATTTTAAGTGACTCATATTCCAAGTTCTGGGTATTAGCTTTTCGTCTAACGTTTCCAACCTATAGGCTCCATTCTTCAAGTTTTCTTTTACTCTGAACGGTCCCTCCCAGTTTGGTGCTAACTTCCCTTGTGCTGGATCTTTTCTTGCATCAGTTCTCATTCTCCATACCAAATCTCCTTCACTAAAAGTTCTCGGTCTTACCTTCGCATTGAACCTCTTACATGCTCTTCTTTTTACTGCTTCTTCTCTGATTTTGGCTTTCTCTCGAAGTTCTTCAATCAAATCTAATTCTGCCTTTAAACATTCATTGTTAACACTCCAATCTTCTATTCGGCTTCGTAATGTTGGTTCAGTGACCTCTATGGGCAACATAGCATCTGTTCCATATGTGAGATTAAATGGTGTTTCTCCAGTTGATGTCTGCGGTGTGCATCTATATGCCCACAATATTTCAGGTAACTTCTCGGCCCACAACCCTTTCGCACTTCCCAATCTTCTCTTTAGTTGACTGAGAATGACTTTGTTAGCTGATTCTGCTTGCCCATTTGTTTGCGGATGTTCAACTGAGGTAGTTGTAGACTTGATTCCCAAATCCGCATAGAATTCCAGAAGCTTTTTATCAGTAAACTGTCGGCCATTGTCAGTTATAATAGAATGTGGAATACCGAATCTACAAATTATATTCTTCCACACAAATGTTTGAACTTGTTGAGCTGTTATTTTTGTCAATGCTTCAGCTTCTATCCATTTTGTGAAATAATCAACCGCAACAATCATGAATTTTGTTTGTCCTCGGCCTAAAGGGAATGGGCCAAGGATATCCATTCCCCATTTAGCGAATGGCCAGGGAGAAGCAATGCTTTGCAACTCTTGTGATGGTATATGGTTGAGGCTTCCAAATTCCTGACACTTCTTACAGGTTTTAACGTATTGATTGCAATCTTCACGTATTGTCGGCCAATAATATCCGGCACGACAGATTCGTGTTGCCATTGTTCGCGCACCACAGTGCAATCCACATAGTCCTTCATGAAGTTCTCGGATTACATGTTCAGCTTGCTCATGAGAAAGGCACTTTAACAAAGGAGTTGAAAACCCTCTCTTGTACAGTTCATCCCCTATGAGGATAAAATTAGCGACTTTTCTAGCCATTCTAACATCAATTTCAATTCCTTGTTCTTGATTGTTAATCACTTCTTTGTATGATCGAATCCAATCATCTTTCTCTGTGGTAACAATCAAACATTCTTCCACTCCAACTGTCGGATTGTACAAGGTTTGTTGTAAAATGGAGTTGTGCTGAGGTTGTCTTCGTTGACTTGCCAACTTGGATAGAGAATCTGCTTTTGTGTTTTGTTCTCTCGGAATATGTATGATCTCGGCTGTGATAAAGTTTTCCATAATGCTCAAGACTTTGTGATAATACCTTAATAATAAGGGATCTCTGACCTGGTATTCACCTTTCATATGTCCCACCATTAATTGAGAATCACTCCGGCATATAACATTTTGTGCACCCATGTCTTTGGCTAAAACCAATCCTGCAATTAAAGCTTCATACTCGGCTTGATTATTTGAAGTTTTGAATTCAAATTTCAGAGCCATTTCCAAATGAAAGTTCCCTGGTCCTTCTAGCACGATTCCTGCCCCACTCCCTTTCTTGCTGGATGATCCGTCAACAAATACAATCCACGCTTCATGATCGGCTTCCGTTGTCGGCATTTGGATAATAAAGTCTGCTAATGCTTGTGCTTTGATTGCTCCTCGTGGCTCATATTTGATTCCAAATTCTGACAACTCTACTGACCACGCTACCATTCTTCCCGCAAGTTCAGGTTTTCTTAATACTTTGGCTATCGGGCAATCGGTTTTGACAATAACCTGATGATTCTGAAAGTATGGCCGGAGTCGCCTTACTGTGTATACAAGTGTTAAGGCAATTTTTTCAACCCGTTGGTATCTGGTTTTGGCGCTTTGGAGAACTCTGCTCACAAAGTATATAGGCTTTTGTTCTGGATTTTCTTGTATCAAGGCTGCTCCTATAGCTTCGTGAGAAGTGGCAAGGTAGACAATGATAGGCAGAGTTGACATAGGTTTGACCAGGATGGGAGGTTTGGCTACCGTCTCTTTAATCGTTGCAAAAGCTTGCTCGCATTGTTCATTCCACGTGAACGTTTCGGCCTTCCTCAACAACTTCACTATCGGTTTGGACTTCTCGGCAAGTATTGGCAAAAACCTTGCCAATGCATTTAACCTTCCTATTAACCTCTGAACTTCTTTCAAATTTATCGGATTCCTCATATTCATTATTGCTTCACATTTATCTGGATTTGCCTCAATTCCTCTGTTAGTCAACATGAAGCCGAGAAACTTCCCACCTTTGACTCCAAAAACGCATTTTTCCGGATTCAATCGCAAGTTATACTTCCTTATCTGTGCAAATATTTCTTCAAGATCTTTCACATGGTTATCTACCGCATGAGACTTGACAATCATATCATCCACATACACTTCCATATTCTTTCCAATTTGTTTTTTAAACACCATATCCATCAATCTTTGATATGTTGCTCCAACATTTTTTAAACCGAAAGGCATGACCTGATAGCAATAGTTTGCCATATCGGTAGTGAATGCAGTCTTCGGGATGTCAGGTTTATACATTTGTATTTGATTGTAACCGGAATAAGCATCCAAGAAACTCATCATGGCCTGACCAGATGCCCCATCAACCAACCTGTCAATACTCGACAAAGGATATGAATCTTTCGGACATGCCTTGTTCAAATCTGTATAATCAGTACACATTCGCCACTTTCCGTTTGCCTTCTTGACGAGAACTACGTTTGCTAACCAAGTTGTATATTGGATTTCTTTAATGAAACCCGCCTATAACAATTTTTCAGTTTCTTCAAGAGCATCTTTTCGTCTTTCCTCTCCCAACTTCCTTCGTTTTTGAGCTATCGGTCTTGCTTCTCGGCAAACAGATAATTTGTGAGAAATGATGTTATGATCGATTCCCGGTATGTCTGATGCCTTCCAGGTGAACAAATCTTTGTTCATTCTTATTACTGCCACTAAGTTATCAATCATTTCTTCGGGCATACTACCCCCAACATATGTACATTGCGTTTCATCTTCGCCTAATTGAACCGATGTAATTTCTTCTCTTGGCTCTATCCTTTCGTCATCATTCATTCTGGGATCCAAGTCCACCATTGCAACCATGTTTCTTGCTTCCATACTTCCGGTCGCCACTCTCGGCTCTTGGACCATCTTCAATCCGGTCGCATAACACTCTTTCGCTGCTTTTTGATCGACATATATGGTTGCTATGTCTCCCCGTTCAGTTGGAAATTTCATTGCCAAATGTGGCGTCGACACTATAGCTCCCAACTTATTCAACGAAGATCTTCCTAACAAGGCATTATAGGAAGTACGAGTATCTACCACCAGGTATCTGATTGTAATTGTTTTCGTTGCATTTCCTCTACCAAAAGTTGTCGGCAAATCAATATATCCTTTGGTGTCAACCTTTTCACCTGAAAACCCAATTATTTGCTCCTTCAAAAGAACCATGTCTTGTTCTTTCAAATGTAATTTTTTGAAGGTTTCCCAGAACAGAATATCGAATGAGCTCCCTTGATCTACTAGAGTTTTCATTACCGCGTACCTGGCAATTTCAATTGTTATCACCATTGGGTCTCGTTGATCAGGATCAATATCTTGGAAATCTTCATCAGTAAATAACATAGGTGGCAAACTTATTCTTTTGAAAACATAATTCACGGTCATGGCACCTCTCAAATATTTCTTTCCTATCGTATTATATGTTTCCTTTTCCGGAAAACCTCCAGAGATGGTATTAATGAACCCCCTGACTGGCCTTCCCAAACTGCGTTGTCGGCTCCTTCTCTCTTGAGAATGGAGGTGACTTCCTCCACTTCTTAGATCTCTTTTTTCGTCTCTTCCTCCTCTTCTCTCCTTTCGATCGTTTTGTATATCAGTCGTTCTTCCAAATTTTTCTCTTCTATTCCTGACATCTTGTTCTGGACTTTGACTAGCCTTCATTCTTCCGACTCTAACAAAGCGTTTTAATTGCCCTGTCTGAATCAACTCTTCAATTCGGTCTTTCAGCGCTATGCATTCTTCAGTGTGATGGCCATGATTTTTATGGTACTGGCAACGTTTGCTATGGTCAGCTCGATCTGGGGTTCGTGCTTTCCTTGGTGGCGGTATTACTTCAGTTGCCATCGCCTCTTGAAGTATTCGGGTCCGAGTTGTGCTCAATGGTGTGTATTGTTGAAACTTTCGGCCACGGGGTTCCTCTCTGAAACGTCTGCTTTGATATCCTGCCTCTCTTTCATTTGTTTTCTTCTCGTTCTTCACGTCCATCCTTGCCTGATTCCTAAAGTCCCTTAACTCCTCCATCTGCATGAACTTTGCTGCGCGCCGTCTTAATTCATCAAGGCTTACGGCTGGTTTTTTGCATAAGCTATCGGCAAATGGTCCCGGTCTCAAGGCAGTTATCATATGATGCATAGAAACTTCCGGACTGAGGTTTCTAATACTTAAAGCCATCCTTCCAAAGCGTTCCATAAAAGCTCGCAGTGACTCATTCTGTTCTTGTCTTGTGTTTACGAGAGCTATAGATGTTAAGTGATGTGGTCTACTTGTAGCGAATTGAGCTCCAAACTTTTCTATCAAAGTGTCAAAACAATCAACAGATAAGGGTGGTAGCCGGGTAAACCAGCTCAGAGCCGCTCCTTTCAAGGTAGTTGGGAAAACCCTACATAGAATGGCGTCATTCCACGTGTACAGACTTATTTGAGTTGTGTATATTGCAACATGTTCATATGGATCTGTGCTCCCATCATACTTCTCTATTGTTAGACTCTTCCAATTGTCAGGTAATGGGGTCTCTATTATAGTCTCAGAAAACGGGTGTCTTCTGACTGGCGTTTCCACAGCGACACCGGACGTCTCAGGTATCTTCCTTTGTGTAACCCCGAAACTCTCTTCCTTGTTCTCTCTTTCATTAACAAAGTTTCTCGGGGAAGTATTTAACGCTGTTTCTCCATTCAATCTTTGTCTCATGTAAGCATTCTCAGCTCTCAACATGCTCAACTCCTCTTCATTACTCTTCTTCAGTGTCTCAAGTTCCTCTTGCAATTGCATTAACATGGCCATAGTCGTGGCGTTCTGACAATCTTCTTGTTCTCTAGAATGTTCTCCTCTTTCGTTCATTTTGTTTCTCGGCCCCACGGTGGGCGCCAAAATGTTCTTACAAGGACCTAGAAACAAACTATCTTCGTCTTCCACCCGTTGACCTCTCGGCCTTCGCTTCCGGACTCCCTTCTCGGTGTGATCTTTCGGCTTACTTGTTCTTGGTTTGTATTTGGTTCGAAAATCTTTCACGTTTTATTGAATTGCTTGACTGACACTTCCCGGTCAACTTTAATTTACTCCATTTGATCTTTCGGTTTTTGGTCTCGGCTTCCTCTCACAGATGGGTGTGCGTACCTGAAAGGTGCTCCGATGCCAAAGTTAGATTCAGTTTTACAGGATATTAAAATGAATTCAACCTCCTTACCTCTCAGGATGACCCTCTATTTATACTACTCTTTTATTGGGCCCAGAAGTTATTTGGGCCTTTTCTTTTTGTATTAAACATTTACTACACATACCTACATATTTGGGCCCAGTTTCATGGGCTTTTGCTTAATAATAATTTCCATTTTATTTTATTTCTTTCGTTATTTAGTTTACTTTCGGGTTGAGCTCTCGGCTTAGTACACCTTGCTTTCGGTCGGCTTAGTACACCTTGCTTTCGGTCCAATCTCTCGGCCCAGTACAATAGTTATTTGGCTCAATAAGAAAGAACACAACTATGAGATTTGTGGTCTGGTTGTGTACAGAAATCCAGAACCCAGAATTTATCATTGTTGTCTACTACTAAAATATATAGGCCTTAACCAGAATGTTACCCTCTAATTGTGGTAGTAGTTTAGGTGTTGGAATGCTTTTCAATGTTTTGAAGATGCTTTTTACTTTCTTTCACTCTTTCTTGTATTGACCTACATATTCCAAATTACTAAATTTCCTAGAATATATTTCATGTTCTTTTCCAATGTTTGATTTGATCTGCTTGGTATAAGTGGAAATTCGTTTTAGTGCCATGATAAAAATAACATAAAACTGTAGACCCCCCACCCCCTATTTTCTCTTGATGCAGAAAATGGTGCTTATGCAGATTGTAGACTTTCCCTATTGCTAAAGATGGCTGAATTGCAATATTCATGGCTGTCCATGAATAATAATTTTTATACAATTTTCCATAACGAAAAGATATGGTTGAACTAGATTAAACCAACTCTTCCAAAATTTCAAGTTGTTCATCCATCATGAAAAGAATTATGTAAAGCTAATCTACTATAGAAGAAAGATAAAGAAAAAAAGTGTGAACTGAGGACCATTTATTCATCCTTCTCAACCTTTCCTAAATCTTAAATCCCGAAAAACAAGAATAAAGTATGCATTGATTCCTATAACCAAGATTTGTGTCACCAATCAAAGTGCTTTCCACGGTGGTGATGGTGGCAATGTCTGTGTTAATACACCCAAACACTGCATAACATTGGTAACATGAGACAAACATGCAGAAGTGGTTCTTCGAATCACGCAAAAGCTCCAGAGTTCAATTACTAGCTTAATTTCTCAGGCATTGTCTTGTGTGTTATTATGATTTTAAAAATTGTTTTTGATGAGAGAAAGTTGAAAGAGATGAAAAGAGAGACTGGGTACGAGGGTTTAAAGATTGAAAAACTACGATTTTGGAAAAAAGAAGTGGTTAAGTCCAATTCTTAAAAAATATGATTATATTTTTAATAATAGATAAATCATAATTCTTCATAAGCGTTAAATACGAAAAAACACATTTAAACCTAATCAACTCTAAAATGTATCAAGTAAAAGTAAGATTTATTTATGTTTATAAAAAAAGTTGTATTTGATGACATTAACAAAAAAACCTAACTAAGAGAACATTAGCTTATATTTTATCTAAACACGATGCTAATGTTACTTTCTCTATCACGGAAATCATTTTACCCAACTTCTTAATATGGAAAATATTCGTTTCCTATGGATTTTTTATGCTTGGAAGTAATTTTGAATTCTGTAACAAATGTGGAAATACTCATTATCTGCTCATTTACAGAAATAGGTTAAACATATCTTAAAAGATACGATCTCTAAAGATATTACTGTAACTCACCGCTGTCAGAAGTCAATGCAAGAATAAGATCATAAAGAGCATCATTATTATGAATTCATGTAAAGATGAACATGAGACAAATTGAGTTGAGTTTAGAAGAAGAAAAAAGTAACACCTTTAATTAACTAGATAATTTATAAAAATCATACAATCTACTCTCTCGTCACCAATACTTTTAGCAGCTTTCTTCGTATCGGTCTAACCAACTTTTACTGATTTTCTAATCTTTTTGTCAATCATCTCAACATTAATATCTCCTTGAATACAATTATATTGTACCATATGATTTCTTGTATCATCACACATTCATCTTAGCATGTTCATTTTATTTTGCCAGTTCCAACTTTTTTCTCTTTTCCTTTAAATGTGCAGTATTGACTAAGAATACAGTAAAACTTCTCTTTGAACTTTACTTCACAATTACAAATACCTCTCGATTGCTTTATATCCTATGTGTCACCTTTTCATTAACTTCTCCACCATTTGTACTATTCATCTCATTTAAATGTTTTCATAGCTAATCCCAAACCTCAAACAAAGAAATGAATTATGTTATTGTACAGCCAGGATAACCACCTATATCATCTTAAAACTTTCTAAATGCAACAAGGTCATGTCTGATCTCCCAATGCATGAAACTCAGACCAAAGAAAAAGCCTCTTCTATTAGACGCTTGAAAATGGCTAGATTCATCATTTTTTTTTCCCAGCAAAATTATGTTTTATGTTTTTAAAATCTTTCGATTTTATAATAGGACATAACAACTCACATAAATGCAGAGTTGGTGTGTCATCAATTTGCAAGCGACCACACCAAACCACTGATAAGTGTGTCGCATGCAAAATAGCAGTTTGGGGTCTTCACTCTGCTGCTCTACCCCATCCAAATCCACCAACCAGAAACAGAAAGTAGATAATAAAAACACATAGTCACGTATTCGATATCCCTAGGCCCCTCTGAGAAAAGGAAATAATTAGTTGCCAAAGAAAAGGGAAATTACTCTGCCATCACTATCAGCTTTTAATCTCTGCAATGTACTTTGATATTGATCTTAGTTGTCATCCTTCTTACCACAGTCAAGGGAAAAAGAAGTGAAAGTGGAAATCATAGTGAAAAGATAAATGCAATAAGAAGAAACAAATGAAAGACAATAGCTAGGGAAGATGAATATTGTGAATTTTTTAGAGTAAAACTGGAGAAAGATGTAAAATTCAAGTATTACAACATAGGATCTGAGATAAAAATTGTACTTGCTAGTTGACCCTGACTTCAAGCTTGTAAGTAGGTCTGTAATGGAATCATACCTATGTCACGCCAAGATCCTGCCAAATGAAGTGGGGATGAAGATAGAGTACAGTAGTAGAAGAGTGAGAACATAATACAACTCGTTACTTATGTCCCTAGATAACATGATAAGGAATGACTCACAAAACTCTTTTAGTCTAAAGTCTAAAAAATTATTAGCATTCATATCCTCTTTTTATATATATATCATATCATTTATCAGAATTATACTTCTTTTATCTCTATCCCTTCTAATAAACTTGGAAGCTCCACAAATCAATTTTCGAACACAAGTGTGTGTTGGAAGCATTAAGTACATGTACTAGCACGTGTATGCACACCTACATACAAACTTACACGAAAATTGAGTAACAATGTTAGAAAAAAATAACAAACTACATTCACATCCTTTATGATTTCTTAAGACTGAATTTGTTAAGACAAAAATCCCAGTTAGAAAATCAGTGTAAATGGTAAAATATGGAATTGAATCTCAAGAAACTAAGAGAATGTCACTATAATTAGCTTTAAAAGAAATCTGCAAGAAAACTAAAATTATATATAAAAAAAAAAATAAGAGAAAATTTATGACTTTGCCCAAAATTCTAGTCTTTTACTTTTGAAATCTAATAATAGGCAATAGCTTCATCTTTCCAAACAAAACAATAACATTCAATACTTGTACTTCTAAAACACTCTTCCCCATTTATTTAATACTTATTTTAAAAATGAAAGAAATGAAAAGGTTAATTGGGGTGAAGAAGCATCTCATTAGCAAAGAGCGCATGGAAATAAAAATCAAATCTTTATGAGCGCGATTGGAGAATAAATGAAGTGGGTGTGCATAAAACGGTACGTACCTAGCCTCAGAACACAGGGTGGATTGGGAATCGAATCAAATGTCGAGAATCTTGAAAACGACGAAGCAGAGGAATCCCAGGAAGATCAAAATGAAAAGGCAATCAACAAAGATGAAGAATCTGGTTGAGCCGTGATTCCTTTTGGTCTTTGATTTGGCCACGGACTCGTTCAGTTCTTTGATGTTGGCCATTGCAGAACGGAGAGTGGTGAATTCCGATCCTCACCTATGCGAGCCGCGGCTACTGCTGAATGACCCAAAGGCTACGCCTAAGGGTGTCACTGATAATCCAATATTACCCAAAAGGCCAATTGGTCAATGTTTTCTCTTTATGTTTTCTTCTAGATAATGAATAAATTTGAGATTGAGAAAATGGAAAGAAAACAAAAGTTGAAGAACAACAAAGTGGAAACAATATATTATTTTTATAGAAAAAATAAAAATATTCTTGTTTATGCTTAAAAGTCCTATAATTTTTCAAATGAGTAATATTAGCTTTTATAAAATTTTAATTATAGATTTTATTTTTCAGTTTTTCAAAATTTTCACATATGTTAGAATATTCGTGTAATAACATATATTAATTTTATTGTTAAAATTTTACTTTAAGAAGTAGTTAATACTATGCTAATTTGCGTAAAAAATTAAAAGATATACAAACAGTATATTAAAATTGCTTAATTTTAAAAATTTGAACAGCCAGATTTACAAATAAAATTTTATAAAGATTAAAATTGTGTAATTTTAAAACTATAAAGAATGAAAGTGAATTTAATTTTTTTTTTATCTATTTAGACGTGTAGAAAAAATATTTGTATTTTTCATTTTCTTAGAAAATAGAAGTAGTAATTAGTTAGCTAAAAGTTAAAAATAATTTTACATCATCGTATAATATTCTCACACTAATTATTTCTTTATTTTTCATGTCTAAAATCAGGAATCATGATCAGGCGGAGACCGATTAATTACTTGTGAAACATACATACTAAATTAATGTGTATAATAAACATGATTCTCACAAATACATTTCATGCTATTGCTGCTTGAGTCATTCATACTAAATTACACTTTTCTAATCTAAATCTTCTGAAAATGCTCTCCCATTAGTCTTCTTTTAGATGATGATAAATATGGAATGCATTTTATACTTCCAAGATATTATATCCATTTACTATTTTCATTTTAGTTTTTATTATATTTTTTGGTAGTTATGTGGAGGGGTAATGTAAGTCAAAGCTTAAAAACACTGGAACAAATGAAATTCCAAAGAGAATGTTTCCAGCACTGATATGAGATGAATTTGTTTTATACAGAATTATGGAAAAGAACTAACTTGTGTTCTGAATGCATTATAATATTAAATATACAATCAATCATCTATGTATTTATTCTGATAACTGCAACCTAACTAGCCCTAACTAGCTCTGATCATAACTAAAAGCAAGCAACACGAGCTGGGTAAGTGTATAAGTGTATAAGTATATCCTGTATGACAGCAGATAACAACCTCAGGTCCCTAAGGTCGCTCAATGACCTTCAACTTTACATTCTTCGTAATCTTTGCGAGGTTGATCTTGTAATTGCCATGAAATCTATATAGTTTTTTTCTCCACTTTTCAATTCATTTATTCCTGGCAGTACACAACATAAAATAGACAATAAAAAGAGAGAAAAAAGTTATTAGCTTAATATGTGAAGTAGAATATTGATGAATTATCTTTTTATTAAAACATTAGACTAAGACAAGGTATAGAATATGGTTTGTTTTTTTTTATCTCAATTTGAAAAATGATTTACCATATCATTCTCAATCATAGGCGTGTAAGAATATGTCCCAGTGGAAGGGCCACAAGCCTTACCCTGAAACCTTAAAACAGACCAGTGGAAGAACACAGTCTACTTACCTCAGAATTTTGGTTTGAAGTGGATGACGTTGTTTCTGATGCTGACTCGGATATTCGGGTTTCTGATTTCTCATTTGAATAGCTATAAACAAAACAAGATTGTGTATGAATGAGAATCCTGTTGACAATGTAATGACGATCTGTAACACGTTTTTAATGCTATTTCTTAGTGTGATATATCCTTGTATAAAATGTCACTGTCAACCATCTATGGTTAATCATGTGTAATAATTTAATACGACATGATAATTTTAGAAAACTTACGTTGAAAGTATTGTGACCCAGACGAGCTCTACACAGTCCACCCAAAGAAGCCTTTGTTCCACAGGAATCAGACCATAAGTAATCAGATGGGCAAAAGGCCAAAGTTTCCACCCTGCCTGGGAAGCATATGAGAGATGTTAGCTGTCCAAAGAGGAGAGTTTTTTCTAATTAAAGAATATACATTTCATTCATTATACTATTCTTCATCCTTGCATTGCTAGTGCTTAGTTTAGCTGTATTAACTGAATTCCTATTTGACCCCTTTCTTCCTTCAATTTTCTTGTTTTCCTTTTAGGTGTCTATAAGACCAAATGGGTAATCTGTAACAAGGCCATTCCCACAGTGGACACATAGCAGGTACACCACCTTCTCTAGATTCTATTTGTTCACTTTTCTATAAGCAAACATAGGCATCGGATCATTGGTTCTTATTATACCCGCTTGCTTTCCTAGGGCCCTTTGTTTTGCTACAGAAATATTATTAATTAGGGGTTTAGGACTGAGCACATTTCACAGCCTTTTTATTCAGCACCAGCTTCAACATAGCTACAATACTACTCGGCTCATGAACGGGAGGTATGAGGCACAAGCAAAACACAATGTTGTGACACTTGAAAAAACAATATGGCATAAGGCAGATTTCACCCCGCACAATTCAAGTAATTCATAGTTTAAGAGCGAGGTACAGGGATACACAAGCTTGTAATGAGAATAAGATGGAACTACAATACCTGAAAATTTGAATTCTAGGTTCACTCAAATTGTTACTATACCTACTACATACGCAACACTATAGCAGTTTACCAATTTGAGCCTGAGAGTATGACATAGTCCAAGAACATAAGCTCAATTTTTATCTTGAGACATCTCCACAACTTCACAATGATGCAGATAATTACATTTAAAATTAACATCTAAAAGCAGCATAAGGAAATAAATCAAATAACTACTCACAGTAAGCAGGGGGAAAAATGTTGACTTCAGTTCACCATATATGTTAGTCAAAGATTCAAACCGTAATAAGCCCAAAACCACAAAGTAGATGCTGTTCCAAATTGCAGACCACACAGTTTGGTCGAAAGCAACTTTAGCAGGGACAACCCACCATTCTTCGAAAGGAAAAAGAGCCTGTGAAATCATGCAATCAATTTCAGTCATTCGTAGAATATCACCAAATAGTTCCAACTCAAGAAGTCAAAATAATCACCTCACAAAGTTGATAGTAATAATGAGAAAGAGATCCATGGAGAGTAAACCCAACAAGACCTGATCTGAGTAACCGCGCCCGATCAAACTCAAAAAGAGGCTTTCCTTCATAGCACTGTATATTTTGGTTAAAAATAGCTGAAGTGTCATAAAACTCTATGTCCAAAATTAGTATTTCACATTTTGAGAGTCAAAAACAAACCTGAGCAATCCAGTCTCCAATTGAGTAGACAATCCCACTTATTGCCATTTTAGCTAAAACCGGGTTAGCTTTCAGAGCTTGCTCATAGGCAATCCAATTGTGCTCAGGTATATACCTTAGAATCTCATAAAGGGTCCAACCCTGAATAATAAAACACAAATTAGATGTTAACTTCTTCTGTGTCACACAGAAAATACACTTCAGTTTAATCACTCTAGTATTAAACATGCTCTTCTAGTTTCTTTACCAAAGATCCTACATTGACTGGAAATATAGGCATACAGCCAAAACAATATAAATAAACATAAGTAGTAGGAGGCAACCCAAATCTCCTGGACAAGCTTTTAGAGTTGAATTAGCCTCTACTCTACACCAAATTCTAATATAGTATTAAAGTTTATAATAATGGTTGTTGTTACTTGTTAAGCCTATCAGACTACATGTTACTAAACATTTATCAGACCCGTCGAGGATGTCCAACAAAACAAACTTTAGATGCGAGAGATGTCCCGCCCTCATAATAAGGGGAGGTGTTGGATTCTACTAACTAGTGATATATAAGTGGAGGCAACCTCTATCTCAAGAACAGGTTTTTGGAGTTGGGTTAAACCCAATTTTAAATTCTAAGAACTATTAAGTTAGCGATCAACTTGAGTAACCAACAAGAACATGACTGTATAAATTGGAACAATGTTTAAGCTCAATGGGTCTGTGAAAAACAACAATTGGGTGGTAATAATAATGACAATAACAATAAAATGTAAGAAAATTTAATATTGAAACTGACATGCCAGTAGTCATGGTCAATGGTGAGCAACTTGGTGACAGCAAAAGTCCCAAACCCCAAAACGATGATGGCATTGATGGTACTACTGCTTGTGAGGCCAGGATGAAGCTCTGCCTCTGTTTTGGATTCCAACGGTTGAAAGCCCTCAACTTGGGTTCCTCTGTCTTCAGACACCGGAACTATTTCTCGGTCCTCAGCAACAGAGGTGATGATACGACTTCGTTTAGGGGTTGGAGAACAGAGGGGAACGAAATGGGGCTTGGAGAAGGTTGATGTGAGTATGGGAAAGACGGTGCAAAGAGAAGTAACAGTGGCCATGGAAGAGGGTCCGAGGATTGTGTTTGTGTCGTGTGAATTTGTGAAGTGAGTGGGGCATCACCTCTTTCCTACTACAACCAACCCACCATGTAAACGCAACTACGCATCTCTGCAATTTGCCAACTTGACTCTGTCTTGTTCATCGGTTAAAAATATACTCTTCTACTAAATTACTTAAATAAGGAATATTTTAGTACAATTTTTAATGTTTAAAATTTTAATGTTCTATTATAATTAATAATAAAAACTTAATTAGTACTTTTTAACGATTTAAATTATATATTATTAAATTTTTAAAAATATAATATAAAAAATTATTATTTTAAATTACTTTTTATTTTTATTTCAAAGAAATCGAACCCGTAAGACCCATGTTATTTCTACAGCTAGATCAAAATAGGTTGTTTTTTTCCTGGACCTCTGTTATAACTTTTGCTCTCACCTATAAATGAAACAAAAGATATTTTGTCTTCAAAAAAATATATTCTAAATTTTATAGTCTAAAAATATATTATATAATTCAAAATATATTTTTAAATTAAAAATATTTTTTAATTATATAATTCAAAAAAATTTAAAAAAAATGCATTCTAGATTATAAAATTTGAAAGGTATTTCAAAATTTAAAAATACTTTCTAAATTTCGTAATATGAAAATAGATTTTTATAATGTGGAATGTATTTAGAGAAAACTTATTTTAAATTATAGAAAGTAGAAAGTATTTTCAATATCTTTCAAATTTTATAATCAGATTTTTTTCCGAATTAAACATTACAAAATAAAAACATCAATAAAATAAAAAAAAGTTTTTATATTTTAAAATATGGGTGTTAAAAGTTATGAAGCTACAGGATGAAAAATCCTTAAAAATACTATTCCGATCCAACCCATTTCGATCCTTAAATAATTGGTAACTTCTTTCTGCATCTCTACAAATTTCTTACTGCACCCCTCACTTCCTGAAAAGACTGTTTTGCCCCCTTTAAAAAATGACTTCTAAATTGTTTTTTTCCAAACTATTTCTGGAACGTCTTTTCCAAAACATGTTTTATGAATCCCGGATTTATAAATTCGAAAATAAATAAAAAATGTATTCTGAAAAAGATGTTTCAGAATGATTTTGCTCTTTTTGAAGAATGTAGGGATGCAGGAAGAAAAGTGTAGAGGTGTAGGAATCGTTGTTATATGTGTGGTTTTAAAAAAAAAATTATTTCATATATAATCACCTTAAACCTGCATAAAATATCCAATTTTCAGAAAATAAAAACATTTAAAATCATAATTTAATTGTGGAAAATATATACAATAAATTATAACATTCTACAAAAAAAAATTGCTAATATATGAAAAAGTTTTATGTCATTCTAATAATTTATCTATCTTAAGGTGTTATACGTGGTTACAAAATACTTTGATCATGTTATCCTCACATACTCCAATACTTCCGAATCTAGAGGTTGTTGGTCATTGAAAAACTATGACATTTGAAATTTTTTGAAATAAACCCTGAATTTTAAAGTGTTTTTTGTATTGAGGTATTACCTGATCCCAACCTCTATCAATTTTAGCTTGCACAATAATCGACATTCATTGCATAACATAATAACCACACTCATAACTTCGAGATTGGTTGTTGGATTGCATGTGAAAATATATGTATTAAATGAATAAGTGAGACACATTAAATTGAGTGAACAAAATACTTTAAATACTTTAAGGTACATCTAAGTGAGTTTTTGTGCGTTTACACTTCTTCTCCCACTCAACATATTATATCCATAGTAAACACTAAAATAATAAGATTTCAGGTTAGAATACATAATATTATATAATGTATAAGTAATAATAAATGTTAAATGAAATTGTCGTACCTATCTATAATGTGTTTAAAATAGGTAGTTGGTTTCTTATGCAATGAGCAAAACCATGCAGCGGTATAATCTTGAACATATATGATCAATAGTTGCCAATGACACCTATATAACAAATCAACTAGTTTATCTTATTTCAATAATTTAGTATAACTTATTTAATAAATATGGACTTACTCATAGATGTACGGGGCAAAATAAATTTGTTTTCCTCCATTCTTTAAGGCAGTGGTGATGTATGTTTGTGTTTTTGACTTCTTGTTTCCAAGTGATTCAATGAGTTGAGGGTCTAAAAACTCCTATATACCTAAATTTCAATAAGTTAGTACTAATATGTTTAATAAATCAAAAGTATAAAGATTAATATTTGAACTTACAGCATCCATAATTAAAGAATTGTTATGTTAATCTCTTGATTTTCGGATGCAAGGTCCAACAAATCAAACATGTGAAAGTACAACGACGGTATATCACTATGCCTTCCAAAAACATTGGCATCCCATGGAACCTTTACGACGATTGTATCTAAAGTTGTAGCAACTTTCACCAATGTTGCCATAGGATCATCAATGGAGAATTTTTGTTTCTTTTGCAGAGGCAATTTTGTCTTAAGTTCCTGCTACTCATCAACAAATAAATAAATAATTAAATTAGTTAGAATGTAGTATATCTTATATGTAATCCTATTAGTACAAAGATATACCGTAGAGTCTATAGGTCTAGCGAGATGTTTAGGCCAGGCAACAAAAGTATGTAATGTCTCTACTATAATTGTGACCTCTGATGTCGGCATAGGAACTGCAACATCACCATAAAGGACCTTCTCCACCATGACCTTTATGAAATTAGAAGGAAGAGACACATTGTGTAACATTGTCACCCCTTCATAACACTTACCCAGGGCAACGAATCGGGTTAAAGAATTATACTCAACATATAATTCGCATTGGCTAGTTTAGCCAAAGTCATCCCCCAATTGATCAATCGCCGAACAACTCCCTTTAATGCTGACTCTCTTAATATGAGGCGAGTTTCTTCATCAAGGGATGCATATGGTGTACAAGGATTTTCTTCTTTCCTTTCACCATATATAAAATTTGTTGTCAATTTTGATTTAAACTGATGAAACTTGATACTCACACTAGAAAGAACCTTCACTCTCAAGGTTTCCACATTTGGGATCTTGTAATGCGTTTACAAAGTATAAATATTTGGGATAGTTAGTTCATAAACAAGCTTTAGATTGAACAAAGTATAAAAGAACTTTAGATTGAACAAAGTATAAAAGAAATTTAGATTGAACAAAGTATAAAAGAACTTCAGATTGAACAAAGTAAAAACAATTACATACCAGAATATCTTGCCAAATCATGTTTCTCTCGTGCTCGGTCACGTGATCCCAAGACTCAATTAAGATAGAGATCCTTTCACGAGCAAATATTTCGAGATAACTGCTAAATTTCTTTGCATATGGCCTAATGGCCACACTAGTGTTAACATCAATAGCCAATGGTATTTTGTCATCTTTATTTATCTTCTTATACATATTTTTTAATCTTGTAGGTCATCTACCAGTTATTGAACGAGGAACTTTATTATTTTCCATGTTCTTGTTATCAAACAAATATAATAAGCATTAAGAATATGAAATATAATAAAAATAATATATTGTATAACTAAACATGAATCACATGCACATACAAATATATATTCCTTCATTATGATCATTTCGAGTTGCATGTACAACATCAACAACATCCTCGTACTCTTTATTGATGGTCGTTCTTGCAAGTGATTCAATCTCACAAATGTCATTGTTTGTATCTTCTGGGTCATTATGTTGTTTTTCTTTCCATGTAGCACAACAAAACAGTGTTTAGACGTAGGATCTTGGATATAGAAAACTTGGGAAGCTTGATGTGCCATTATGAATGGTTCGTCATGATAATCTATCTTTTGAAAGTAAACCAAAGTCATTCCTGATTCATTAACTTTGACACCAGTCTTATTGTCAACCCACTTGCATTTGAAAACAGGTACAATAAACTTGGTATAATTAACTTCTCAAATCTCTACTATGAAATCATAATAAGGCATTGATCCCACAACAGGATTTTGATCCTTTGCAGTTGAAAACTGCATAGACTCTGCCTCCAAGGTGACTCCGCTATTTTGCATTGTACTCCTATCATCTCGAGACTTTGTGTAAAACAAACAACCATTTACTTCATAGCCAGAACAACATAAAACATCAAACTTGAGACCGTTTGCAATCCATGTTAATGTTTCAGATGCTGATGGATCATTCATGATTTGTTGCTTAAACCATGACATGAAAGTTTTGTTATGCTCAATTAACACCCATTTTTTTGATTGTCTTCGATTCTTATATTTGACAAAGTCTAACAATTCATCATACCACGTCCATGTTGTATAATTTTTCAAAAATCCATCACACAAAAGATGTTCTCTAACTTCGGAAACACTCAATATCCTTCCATTCAAACAATTGACACATGGACACCTTATTCTTACTCCATTATGATTACTAACGACATTATGTTGCGCAAATTGTAAGAATTCTTCAACCTCTTTTTCGTAAGCATCACTTATCCGTGGTGTATTAATCCAACTCCGATCCATAGAACTGGTAAACTAAGAAAATTTAAATCAAAATTGCCAAGAGTTGGATACCCTCAGACTCGGAATCAATGTCTTAAACAAATCAAATGTGTCGAGGGTCGGACAATCCCGAACTCAAAATCAACGTGTTCAATAAATACAAATCCTATAACTAAATCAAATGTATCGAGGGTCGGACACCCCCGAACTCATAATCAACGTGTTCAATAAATACAAATCTTATAACTAAATCAAATGTGTCGAGGGTCGGATACCCTAGACTCAAAACCATCGTGTTGAATACATACACATATTAATCATTACTAATCAACACATGCATGCAAATATTTATTATAAAATTAATTAAATAAATTAGAATACTAACTATTATCAATATAAATGCAAATATTTATTATAAATTTAATTAAATAAACTAAAATACTAACTAATATAAATATACACACAAAATATTTATTATAAATTTTATTAAATAAATTAAATACTAACTAAGATAAATATATATGAAAAATATTTATTATAAAATTAATCAAATAAATAAATAAAAATTAACCTTTTTGGCTCACACGGCAGTGGAGTTGAGGAAAAGGGAAGTCTGACGCGCCGATGGAGCAGTTCGGCGTAATGGCAGCTAAGGCAAGACTCGGTGGTGGTTGGTGCAGCCCACAAAGAAGGCTAGGCGGTGGCAGCACTCTGCGGTGGCACTCACGACCTTGTGGCGGTGCTGGTTCGTGAGAAGAGTGGGCTGGAAACACGTGGCCACAGAGGCGAGGGCTGGCGTAACTGGTTCGCAATGCAGTAGCGACGCAAGGATAGGTTCGTGAGAGGGAATGGCGGTGCACGTCAAGCGACACAGTGAAAAGCTCCGGAGCGGCGACTGTTGCAATGGTGAGGAGTGAAGACGAAGGAGAAACTGAAAAGTGTAAGAGTGAAGAAGGAAAGCGTGAGTTTTAAAAGTGAAATTGAAGGAGAGTGGAAAGAAAAGTTGGCTGCAGTATAAACTGAAGCATATAATGACGGTTCAACCCCAACCATCTTTATAAATGCCTCAAGCACACCATTAACGACGATTCATTTCTAGAACCATCGTTATTGCTCATGACCAACAAATTAACGATGGTTCCTCTCTAGAATCATCGTTATAGATGCCTCTAATTGCTTTAAAATTACAAGTTTGTCACCGTTCTTTTTTTAACGATGGTTTTTGTTGAACCGTCTTTATATGCCGTCGTGGTATTGATATTTTCTACTAGTGAATCCTATTAGTGCAAAGATATACCATAGATTTTGATATAGGTCTGACGAGATGTCTGGGTTAGGCAATGAAAGTATGTAATGCCTTTGTTACAATTGTCACCTTTGATGTCGGCACATGAATTGCAGCATCACCATGAAGGACCTTCTCCATCGTGACCTTTATTAAATTAGAACGAAGATGCACATTGTGTAACATTGTGACCTCTTCATAACACTTACCTAGGGCCACGAATCGGGTGAAAGAATCACAATCAACATACAACTCACATTGACTAGTTGAGCCAAAGTCATCCCCCGATGGATCAACCATCGAACAACTCCCTTTAATGTTGACTCTCTTAATATGAGGCAAGTCATCTCGTATCACAACAGGTGGTTGTTGTGAGAGTCCTAAACCCTCCAACCGCTTTTCAAACTTCTTATCCATCCACTTATCAAACTCCTCCATTAACCTTTCTTTAATCTCTTGAGTGATCTCAACCTTTATCTGTTTTCGTAATTGTAGAAAATACTCCTAGTTAGGTTCACTGAACGAATGTTCCTTGCACTGTGAAGAAGGTCCAAAGTATGAGTGAATCCCCACCCCATATCTAGCAATACAAACACGTCCAAGGTGCTCAGGTCGTTCAATAGCAACCGTAAGAATATCGTTGCGACCATAAGGATTAAAAGTTTTATGTCTTGTTTGTTCAACAAGAGAATCCTACAATAAATGAAAACAAATTGTCAAACTTCAACACACACATTGAATTTAAAATAACACATATAAAACATATTTCTTACAATTCGTTCAATTGTTCGTTGTAATTCCTCAGAAGTCCATGTCCCTTATTGCTTTAGACGGGCATTCTTCAATTTCTCATGTCGGGATGGTGGGGATGGAGGGTTCAAATAATCTACATTATTCTCTTCCTCAATAGAAGCAAAATGTGCTTTAATCTTTTTTTGAATAAACTTTTGCTCTAAGTTCTAATAACCACCACGAGACAATAAGTGTGGGGTCTCATTACAAAGGAAACTTGGTCTTGGGTTACGGTAAAGGAAACATTGACAGATTTTTCATACTCGAATTGGTGTTTGGAACCTTTATGTTGTATGAGGTATTTGAAAAAATGATGTTTGGAAATTTTTTTCTAACGTTTTGTCCAATATTGGAAGTTATGTTGTTTTCAATGTAGGTTATTTGGTTTTCGTAGTATCTCACATGTCTATTTTGTATTTTCTAGTTCTCAAGTGTTTGAATAGCTTTCAAAAGGTTGTAGGGTGGTTTTTTTATTGTCTTTTTTTTTGTTAGAATTTGGCTAGAAGGTAGTAGGGTATTTTGGAAGGATATTGTATTTGTGTTTTGATATGATCATGTCTATACCAGTCTAGTTATGTTTATGACATTTTAGTTGTTGCTTTGTAGAGTTTCTTGAAACTCCAGTTGATTGAGTATTATATAGTTTGGTTTGGATTTTTCTGTGTAAAGATTAAGATACTCGGAAGTGTATTATTTTATTTTATTTATTTTTTATTGATAAAAAAATTTCTTAAAAAATTAATAACTTTTTTAATAATTAATTAGTATATATTTATGAAAAAATAGTTAACTACCTATACGTAACAGAAGTCACAAAAAGGTATTTCCCTCTCAAAATGGCTTATCACCAACCACATGAAATACATACATAATGACAGAAAATGAATTATTCATTCTCATCAGTGATACAATTTTATCCTCTTATCTAAATAAAACATAGAATTCCTATGGATTCTACCAATTTTGTTCTTTAAAATTATTCCGAATAAGTCCCACCATTACTAAAATTTAACTTCCGAATTGACAAAGCGTGGGGAAAATTTTGGTGCGTAGGCCCAGGTACACCCACCACATGAGACATTAATGAGAGAGGGACCCTACTACACAGGATTTGAGGTAACGACATTGCAATAAGAGAAGAAGAAGCCCTGTGATGGAGACCAATGCCAGTTAGACAGAAGGAGAAGACCAAGACCAAAGCCTTACTCCATCACATCATCGTAAATTAATACATCTCTACGCCATTCTGTTGTTAGCTCAACATTGTTTTCTTTAATAATTAAAAAACAAAAACACTTCCTCCTCCCATATAATAGTAAAATTATTTGCTAATTTTATTTTCTTTAATAAAAATATAGTTATTTTACAAATTCAAAATGATGTTCGTAATATTTTCTAATTATATATATATATATATATAATTACATTAAATAAAAAAAATGTACTTTACAACTATAATTTTAAGATGGAGGAGTTAAGGTAGGTTGGGAATCCCTCATTAATTTTGGAGAGACCATGACCAATGAATATTGGTATTGATTTATTAAATATATTTGTTCTAGTGTGAAAGTTAGAGTCTAGAGAACTATTGAGAGGATTATTCTATCACCTTCTATCGGTTAATCGTACTCTCTACAAGCCTCCTTCTTTCACTCTTCCTTCTTAGTCTCGACTCTCGGTCTTCTCGTAATCCAAACTCAGAGGGTACCTGCAGAAGACACTCCGACGCTCAAGTCAGCAAAAATGTTCGGTACTCGGTTCTTAGAGCACAATATATGATGATGTCCCTGATTCTTGGAATATGTGCTATTTATATTACCTTTGGCGGACTTTCCTTATTGGGTCAGGTTAAGGAGTTAGACCGTGTTTATGGCTGCATTACCTAGCTACTAATCACGGATTAGCTTTACTGACCTTGGTTGAGCGTAAATGGACTTGAGCGATCGGTAACTAACTTCGGTCAACCCAATGATGAGCACCGAGACGTGATATCAGTCATACGACTCTCACCGATACAATATGATGATCATTTCAAAAGTTGTATTGTAAAAAATTATGTAAATTAATTTCTATAAAGTGACTCACATAACTTAAAGTTTGAATTTTAAACCCGAATATAATTTAATAATAATAATAAAATTAAAGAGCACATTAATTAACGTGAAAAAAAAAAAATATATATATATATATATATATATAATAATATAGCTAATGAAAACCTACCTAACGCATATTGCACATAATATTTCGATGGAGATTTCGGAGAAATCAACTTACGAGTATGTTTGTGAAATATTTTATGTTGTAAATATTACCATACATGTGAATTTTATAGTATTTTTCTTAATTAATACTTTTTAAATTAATTAACAAATGAGTAATAGCTGATGGTATATATATATATATATGTATATATATATATATATATATATATATATATATATATAACAACAATAAATTATAAGAACAAGGATCTATATGTTTTTAATAGTAAACAAAAATTTATTTATAATGTAATAAAGAAAATGAGTAATATAGTTTCTATTTAAACTTTTTTCACTGCAACAAATATAACTTCAACTTTTCTCACTACAATAAATATAACTTAAGAAAACAACATAAAATCATAATTTAAAATATAAAAATTGTAGTCTAAAGTTTAGATGTAAGATATATTTTTTTAAGTATTTTCAATTCAGTGTCTATTATTTTATTTTATTAAATATTTAAAATTTATATTTTTCAATTGAGTATTTATTGTTTAATTTTTTATTAATTAGGTGGGATGAGTGTTATATTGTCTAATAATCTTCTTTATTTAATATAAAATAAAATTTTGTAATTAATATAAAATGATATTGTTATTATTAAAACGATAAATATTTTCTATTAATTTGATTTGAATGCATTTTTGATAAAAATGTCAATCATGTCATCACTAGTGATTAAGGGATCATCGATTTTATTATCTTTGATATAGATGACAAAAATGATTTTTTTGTTATTTACACATTTTCAAATTAAGACAATAAAAGTTAATTATGATTTTAATCGTAATATTATTTTATATTAATTACAATACGAGGAGGGAGAAGTAATTAAAAAAAAATTATATGAAAAAATTCAATTAGAAAATATGAAAAACATAAAAAATTAATAATATAAAATTATTTAAAAATACCAAAATTAATGATTAATTTAAAACTTAATTAGATTTAGTTATTATTTATATAAAGCTAAACATTACATTACTAAGACCACACAATTTTAAGGGAACATTTAGACAATATTAATAGATAAATAAAAATAATTAAATCCATAATAATTAACATTCACACGAGTATATTAAAATGTTAGTCTTCAAAGTACATAATCAAAATAGTTGTGTTCAAAATTATAATAATAAAATTAAACCTGGCAAAATCAAGACTACACATTTAATTAAAAACATCAATATTTAAATTTTTTCTTTACTGTGTAATAAAAATTTCATTATTTTCAAAATTGACTTCATTATATTAATTCTGAAAATAATAAAAAATCCAATTATTAAATAATTCATACTTATTTGAAGCTGTATAAATAAAAATATTAAACAAAATAATGTGCCCCTTGCCCCGTTCCACAACCTTCTCAGGATGCAACCCTACCTATCAAATTTTCAGTTCTTCCTTTTTCTCTTTTTTATTTTATTTTATTTTTTTCTAAATGTGTTATCCTTCTTTTATTAATTTTCGAAAAAAAAAATAGAAACTTCAAAATTTAATTATCTGAATACCGAATTTCAAGTGAGATTATAATATTTACCTGTACTATTTACAACTGCAAATTTGATTTCACGTAGACAAAATTTTATGTGGGTTTCTGATGTATAAGGACATTAGTTCAGAGTTGAAAATTTTGGTCCCAAAATTTGAATTCAGAATAGTTAATGAATTTATTTAGTTAAATATTATTAGTTGGATTACATTTTTTACTTTAAAAAATATATTTATATAAAGTAGGTTTAAGTTTAGCATTTTCGATAAAATTTACTTGTAAAATAAGGATTGTGGATAACACAATTCTCACATGAAGACGTTAGTATTTTGTACTGGAATAGATATTGGATTAAATATTTATGAGTGATTTAATTATTATTCAATTACAAATAGGTTTAACAAATTTTTTAGAAGAAATTTTGATATTATATTAAAAATATATTTAAATTTAATTCATTTTGATAATATCAGTTCTATTAAGATAAAAAGTTATTTTCATTTATATATTATATATTAATTTATTTTTAATTGGTATATAAAATTCTGACATATTGAATTGTGAATAATGACAAAAATTAATTAAATATTATTAGCTGGATTGCATTTCTTTGTTTGCTTTGTGGAAAAAGGTTTATTGGAGAAACAATTTCTGACACATTTCAAGTAGACTAAGATAAAGAGAGGGTGGCAGTACCTGAGCCTCATAGTTTGGTGGGCACATACAGATTTTTTCAGAGAATGGGTCGATATGTTAGGTGAACAGGTCAAGTGTCATACCACTCATCATCCAACAAAGACTCCTTCATATTTGAGCCAAAAATGTTAAGGAGGGTATGTGTTGAGAGAATAAATATGTAAAGATATAATTACTTTATTCCTTCTTATATTTAGGTTTATATTTAATTTAGTATAATAGTTTTTTTTTAAATAATTTCATCTTTATGTTTTTTAAAATTATTTAAATTAATCTTTTTCGTTAAATTGCACCTTACAACGTCAAGTGCTACTTATGTAGCATAGAGAAGTGAGATTGAGAGATGTGAGGTATCAAGTGGTATGGATTGAGAGATTAGTTTAGTGAAAAATCAATTGGGGGGTATGATTTTTGAATTGCAACTTTGATATGCACTTTCTTCCACTTCCCCCATCAAATTCGTCATCAATGATATCGATTTGCTTATAGGGTTTGAGATTATGGTTGTGGTCCTTCTTGGAGAAGCACGTGGAGGAGGAGTGGCACAAGTGGGGAGGGGAGGCAACGAGCTTAGAACAAGGGTGAAGTGAACCGATATACCTGTTCTTCTCGTTATCGTTAGGGATGGCAAAGCGGGGCAGGTCGTGCGGGCCGGCCCGCGGCCCGCTGGTAAAAATCGCGGGGCGAGCTGATCTTTTCAACCCGCTAACCCACATTAGCCCGCCCCGCATTAGCCCGCAACCCGCGCGGGCCAGTAGCGGGGCGGGGCGGGCTGGCCCGCTAACCTGCAAGAAAAAAAAATTGTCACTTAGTAGCAGCAAGGCAACGTACAAAAAAATCTACCACTAAAAAACCCGTACAAACCCGTACAAACTCAAAACAAACCCAATACAAACTCACTGCAACCATAACAAGGGGCAAAAAGAACAACAACTTTTATCCACCAACCCAACAACCATCGAAATAGAGATACCTATCACCCTAAACTGGGTCATGCCAATTAAATCGATTTCAAACACGATAAAGGAGCAAGACACCAGTCAGAAAAGGAAAGCAAGCAGAGGGTATTTTAGAAGTTACCCATGACCAAGCCTTCAATTGAGCCAAAAGTTATCTTATTTTTATTGTATTATTTCTATGAAAAATGAATTAATTAATTGTCATTGTTTTAATATATGCAGATGATGGGGAAGATTATAATTATGAAAAAATGGATGAAAGTTCTTCTAAGGTGGCATCCAATGTTATTGAAATGGAAGAATGTTAATAATGTTTATGTTTAATATTTTGGAATTAGGTATTTTTAATGTTTTGGAAGTGGAAGAATAGTGATATTTGATATTTATCTTAATGCTTAATGTTTTGATGTTTGACTATATTTGAAAAGGAAGAAAAAAAAATTAGGTTTGATAATAACAAATATATAGGTTTAATTTGACAATTTTTTAATAACAAAATGTAAAAAAAAAAATATTTAATTATAAAAAAAAATGCGGGCTGGCCCTCGGATTTGCGGGCCAACTCTTATGCGGGGCAGGTTGGGAATTCTAGCCCGCAATAACTTTGCGGGGCGGGCCAACCCGTCCCGCATCTTTGCGGGCCAAGCGCGGGGCGGGCCAATGCGGGGCGGGCTGGCCCGCTTTGCCATCCCTAGTTATCGTGGGAGTCCCTAGAAGAACTCTGGACATAGTAGAGAGTGCGGCGAGGAGGGGAGCGCGTGGGGGAGGACACGATGAGGCTTGTTACCTCAGAGTCTGTTTTGGCATGCATTTTCTTTCTATGTGTTTTGTGTTTTCTATGTTGTTGTTATTGTTTGTCACAATCTGTTAATGGAAGTGGTGCTTATGGAACTTTAGCCTACATCTCTATCTGGTCCAACCTTCCTCACAGGAAAACAGACTATAAGAAAATGATAAAAAATAAAAAATGGTAAGAGGAAGAGATGTTTCTTATTTATGTGTATTGTTACATCACTTCATGTATAGGAAAAATATAGAGAGTTTCTCTCTCCAAATTACAATCTAATTAAGTAGGGATACTAATCATGAGATTCTATAATTATTAAATTAATTGCATATAATTGGGTACAATATTGTATACAATAATTGCATATAATTTGATAATTATTATTTCCTTAATACTCCCCCTCAAGTTGGTAGGTGAAGATCATGAACTCCCAACTTGTGTTGTATCGTAAAAAACCGTTCATTGTCTAGTGTCTTTGTAAAAATATCTGCGAGTTGATACTGTGTCGGTACATATGAAGGACTGATTATCCAGCTTGTAATTTTTCTCGCACAATGTGAAAGTCTATCTTAATGTGTTTTGTGCGTTCATGAAATACTAGGTTTGCTGTTATATGTAATACCGCTTGATTGTCACAGAAAAGTTGAGTTGGCAAGTTACATGACACCTTTAAATCCTGCAACAGATATCGCAACCAAACTATCTCCAAACAAGTATTGGCCATCGCGCGGTATTCTGCTTTTGCTTGATGATCTTGATACGTTTGTCTGTTTTTTTGACTTCCATGAGATAATAGAAGAACCAAGAAAAATGCAATACCCAGATACTGATCTCCGAGTTGTCTGACAACCTCCTCAGTCTGAGTCCCAATAAGCTGTCAATGTCAGATTGTTTTCGGATGACAATAGTAATCCTTGTCCTGGTGACCCTTTAATGTACTTTAGGACTCAAATTGTGGCATCCCAATGAGGTTTCCGTGGATCCTGTATATATTGACTTAGGGTTCAAACCGAAAATGCTATGTCAGGCCGAGTAAGGTATATCAGTCGTCCCACGAGTCGCCTGTATTTGACTGGATCCTTTAATAACTCTTCATCGTCTGGTGTGAGTTTTAAGTATTGTTCCATTGAAAATTTGTCTGGACGAGCACCTGTGAGTCCCGTATCCTGTAAAATATTAAGCGCATATTTTTTTGGGACATGTAAATACCAGCTTTGGAACGAGAAAATAGAAAATATTTTAGGTCTGCAAGATCTTTAATGGGAAATTGTTGTAATAGACAATCTTTAACACGCTGAATTTCTGTCAAATCATTTCCTGTCAAAAGAATCATCCACATAAATCAAAAGGGCAGTAAATGATGAGTTATTTTGTCTTGTGAACAGAGAGTAATCTAGAGAGTAATCTGTCTTGGACTGTTGAAATCCTACATATTTAATCACATGAGAAAATGTTGAAAACCATGTTCGAGATGCTTGTTTGAGACCATAAAGGGATTTGTTGAGTCGACATACAATGTTCTCCCCTGTCAATGATGCCCGGGTGGCAAGTCCATGTAAATAATTTCATGCAATGTGCCATGTAAGAAGGCATTTTGCACATGTAGCTGGTGAGTAAACCAATTTCTAGCTGCTGCAATGGTGAGGAGACACCTCAAAATTGTTAATTTTGCTGTTGGTGAAAAAGTTTCAGAATAGTCGACACCTTCAATCTGAGTGTACCCCTTTGCAACAAGGCGTGCCTTATATCTGTCGACGCTACCATCTGAGTTGTACTTTATTTTATAGACCCATTTGCACCCGATGGGTTTCTGCCCAGTGGGTAACGGTGTCAAGGTCCACGTTTGATTTAGTTGCAAGGCGGAAAGCTCTTCGTCCATTGCTTTTTGCCAATTTGGATCAAGGATAGCTTGAGCATAAGTGTGAGGTTCTTTGGGGGTTGTGATGTTAGCAAGATATGCACTATGTGTAGAAGAAAATCGTGAATTAGAAAGAAAATTATGCATAGGATACCTGGTTCCATTCGGTCGGTCTTGGGCAGTTGTCGAATGATTGGCTTGGGATTCCGTTACGTAGTCTTGAAGCCAGGAAGGTGGGGTTGATGTGCGACTGGATCGTCGAACAGGAAGGTCGGTTGGAGAAGGTTTGGTAATGGGTGCTAGACTTCTTGGCATAGGAGAAGAAGGTTGGTCTACTGGCGGTTCAGGTGTATTATGACGAGTAGGAGAAAAAGGTTGGTTTGATGGAGGTTCAGGTGCATTGTGACGAGTAAGAGAAGAGGGTTGGTTTGATGGAGGTTCAGGTGTATTGTGACGAGTAGGAGAAGAAGGTTGGTTTGATGGAGGTTCAGGTGCATTGTGATGAGTAAGAGAAGAAGGTTGATGGAGTGAATGTTGGACAGGAGTGGGTAAGTCAATGTCAATAGTGGCAAAATACCTTGTTAAAAAAGTGCCTGCATCTATATCAAATAATTTGTATGCTTTTTGACTGTGAGGATAACCAACGAAGATGCATTGTCGGGCGTGCAGATCAAATTTTTGCTTAGGTGAAACAACAGTTGCGTAACAGAGGCAACCAAAAGTTTTTAGGTGAGAAAGTGAAGGTGGTTGATTATATAGTAGCTCAAAAGGTGATTTATTTTTTAGTAAAGGTGATGGCAAGCGATTAATGATATATGTGGTGGTTAAAACACATTCTCCCCAAAATTCTAATGGTAAATTAGACTGAAATAGGAGGGCTCGTGCTGTGTTTAAAACGTGTCTATGTTTGCGTTCTACTACTCCATTTTGTTGAGGAGTGTAGACGCAAGTGCGTTGACATTCAATACCTTTTTTGAGAAAAAAATCATACATTGAAATAAATTTCAATCCGTTGTCAACGCGGATGATTTTAATAGATGCTTGAAATTGATTTTGTGCAAATGTAATGAATGACTCTAAGAGATGTTGGGTTTCAGATTTGTGATTCATAAGAAATAGTCAAGTACATATAGTATAGTCATCGACTATAGTGAGAAAAAAACGTTTTCCAAAATGAGTTGGGGTTTTATGAGGACCCCAAATGTCACAATGCAATAGATTAAATGGAGAATGAGATTTTATTGCGCTTAAAGGAAATGGTAGCCTTGTCTGTTTAGCTTTGGGACAAATACTACAATTATTATGAATGGGAATGAGATTTTTACTGATAGGGATAGGTAGTAAGGAAGATACAAGTTGTAGACACGCCGGAGAAGGATGTCAGAGGCGCTTGTGCCATAAATCAGGGTCGGTCGATATTTGAGATGTGTGGGCTTGGTTTGGAAGAGGGGACATGTAGTATAAGCCTGCGTGTTGTTTACCCGAGCCAATCATCCTCCCCGTAGCCAAGTCCTGTAAAACTCAATCATGTGGAGTAAAAACGACACAACAATTTAGTGAACTGGTTATCTTACTAATAGACATGAGATTTAAATTAAAAGAAGGAACACAAAGAACATACTCTGACGAGTTTTGCATTCTGGGGTTCCCTCAAAGCTATCGCTTCCATTGTACTCAATTGCATAAATTTCTAAGACAAGCTGATGATGACACTAATGAATGGTCATAGTTCTTCATTCCAACAATTGCTCTTTATATGAAGTTCAACAGATGGATTTGCAACACGGTTGAGGAGATGGAGCCTTTGGGGTTTCAACTTCTAAGGAAGTATCTTCAAAGTCTTGTTTGACTGTGGGGCGATAAAGCCTTTGGGGTTGTAGCTTCTCAATCCACGCCACTTGACACCTCACATCTCTCTGCCACATAAGTTGCACTTGATGCAGTAAGATGCGACTTAACAGAAATGACCAATTTGAATACATTTTAAAAAACATAAGGACAAATTTGTTTTTTTTAAAAAACCATTATACTAAATTGAATATTGACCCTAAATGTAGGGACGAATAAGGTAATTATACCATATGTAAATATTTGAGAGAAAAGTACGAAGAAAGTGAGTATGTTTGGATTTAGGTATGTTAAAGTAGATGTGTGAGTTTGTGAGTGATGTGAAGGTTGTAAACGAATTTTGTAATTTTTTCAAAAATGTAAAATATAAGATTATAAATTTATCTTTGTTTTAAAAAATATTTGAATAATAAAATATGATGTATTTTTGTGTTAATTTGAGTTAATTAAAATTTTATAAATTATTTCCGATACGTTAAATAATTATTTTTGGATAAAATATAAGTTAGTTGAAAAAAAATATGCGGATGTAAAATTATTACATGTAAAAGTAGTAAATTGTTATATAGAAATAAATAATTTAAATATTTATAAATTTAAAAAATATAGTTTTGTATTAAATGTAAATAATATTATTATATTTATAATAATTATTATTATTATATAATTTATTTTTTATAAATAATTATATATCTTTGTGTTATATTAAAATTTTATTATTATTTAATTTAATTAATAATATCATTAAATATTTGTGTTAGTTAAATTTATGTAATATTTAATATTTATATTTGAATAATTTTAATATTATTTAATATTATTTTATTTGTATTATATTAGGTTATCTTTATTAACCTACAATAAAAATAAGAAGTAATTTGACATTTTTATTAAAAACAAAAATAACGTTAAAATGGGAAAAGCACACCTGTTTATGTGATTTTTCACAAAATTCTTCGCAAGTGACGGAGGGATTTCGAAAACACTATTTATATTGATATATCCCTTACTCTTCTGTATACATCAATAGATCTAAAGTAAAGATATCAATACACTTCCGCAAGTGAATAGTGTTTTTCGATTAGATTCTGGATTTGAGGGAGTGAATTTGAGATGATTTGAAAGGAATGTGTGATAAAAGTAAGGTTGTTTGAATTATGATAAATAGAGTAGAAAATGTAGTAAAAATTTATAAAAGTTGGTGAGTGATGTGATATGATGGATAAATTAAAGTTGTATTTCTTTAATTGATAAGTTTATAAATTTACATTTCTATTTAAAAATTATTAAAATTAATTTAATGGATTTATCTATAAATTATAAATCATAATTATATTTTAATTAAAATATTATTTTCAGTGAAATACTATTTTTGGTAATATATTAGAACTAAATTTTGAAAAAATACAAAATGATATAAAATTTGATAAAAAAATATTTAAATATTTATTATTATAAATATTTGATAAAAACTTATTTTTATATTAAATAAAATTATTATTTTTTATCTTTATTTTTTATAATTAATATAAATATTATATAAATTTATTTATTTTATTATAAAAAATATTTATTATTATTAATAATAATTATAATTTTATAATAATTATTAATTATTATAATATATTAATTAATAATTATTATATATTTTTTAACGTAAATTTTTTTAACATTTTTATTTTTTAAATATTATTTTATATTATATTTAATTGTTTAATTTTATTTTAAATAAAAATGAATAATGTTTAAAATAGAATAAGATAACTGAATTAAACTATAAATAATTATATTTATATACATATATATATATATATATATAATTTTCTTCCAAATTTGCTCTTAAAAAATTAGAAATTCAAAACTGTTTTCATTTTTCGTGTTCTTTTATATTTTATTATCTTGATATTTTTTTGTGTTTTCTTTAAACGGAGTTAAAACTCTCATTTCTCACAGACCATAAAAAGATTATTTCTACTCCTATTTTTATTAATTATAATTTAAAAGAATTATTTTTAAGTGGACGACATAAATTTATGTTTAAAGCTTTTGTTTTTACTAATTATAATCTGAAACAATTAACCGATATGTTATCACAAAGATTATCTCGTCTTTAACCAAAATACATTGTTCTAAATAACCCATAGTCCCACCCTACTTAAATCAATCACAGACTTTTCTTCTGCAAATTTGTGCCTCCTGCTCAGCACTTAAAATCTGTGGTCTTAAGACTTCACAAGGAAATCCAAAAACATTATCCTGCAATTATTTTCCATTTGGTGTTCAGACGAACCTAACTTAAATAAATACTTTGTTCAGTAGTGGCTGAAGATACTCAAGTAAGTCAAATATCACTGTTGTGATCAGAATACTGTCGGATAACCAGTCTTCCAACCCAAAACGGAGGAGGATCACTTCAAACTAATTAAACCCACCGGATATTTCATTGCATGCCAATAATTACAGTATTTACATATGCATTAAAATATTAACTGTTATAATTAATCATGCTCTATATATAAACTATTATTTTAATATTTAATTTAAAAATTAAGTGATTGTTTGGATTGAAAAGTCAAAAAATTAAGACTGTAAGAAATTGAAAGTGTGAAGATTTGAAAAAAAAATGTAAAAAAATTAATTCATTTTCTTCAGACTTTCACTCCTCACACCTTAAACTTTTCACTTCCCCATCCCTCTAGTCTAAACAAAACCTAAGAAAAATGGAATCATCATAATATATTTGATGATTAGGTATTAATGAAGATTATTGTATTAGTTTTATAATTCGATATAATTATAGATTAACATATATCAATCAATAATTTAGATTAGTCAACAATAATATTTTTTAATTTTTAAATATTAAAACTAATGACCAATAAAAAATATATTAAAAAAGACATATCCATATAGAAAAAACAAATACATCCAGTAAATAAAAGGATAAATAATATAAAAATAATAGAAAAACCCTAAAAAACATGAAATAAGAACTAGGAATTCAAAGATTATTATACCAGGTCAATTATTAATAATAAGTTTATATTTATATAAAATAGCAAATTAATACAACGTATATAAATTGTTGGGACTTTCATAATATATGTGATAGCAGCTTTAAATTATATTATCAAGTGTTAGTTTTATTTTCTAAAAACACGTCATCCAACCGAGGCATGCATCCACGGCAACCAAAAGAAATCGTTTTACTCTACTGTTATAATTAGGTTTCTTTGGGGAATATGAACAATTTGCTATGTAATTGGGATCTTAAGGATTTGTTAGAGTGCTAATTGAATAATAATATAATAATCTAAAAAAATTATTAAAAATTTGAAAATATTTATTTCAAACACATGAAGATCGATTGGAAAAAATATTCATTACAAAGTTACACTGTTGGAAAATATAAGAAAAGTTACTTTTATCGTTTATCTAATAAATAATGTTGGATTTGTGTAGTATATAGAATGAATTCTAAAAATATGAATGTTAATTTATTAATATTGATTTTGAATGTTAAAGCAATATATTTTCAGCTTAATCGATGCTATATCAATTATTGATGTGGTACCAGTTTGGCCGATTCTATTTATTATTTTGTTATAAAAAAAATTAAAATTAGGTAAGTTATGCACACAACCATAAAAACATTGACATTTGAGAAAGTATCTCTCATGTTAGAAACATGAAATGATGAGAGTTTCTTAACCATTATTGTCGCCACCACCTACCAATACAACTTGGAATAATAAGCATTTATACGTTGTTGATGACAATAAAATTAACTCCAAAGGAGAGGAGGCAGAAATCTTTGACAAGAAAACCAAAAATTCTGGCAAGAGAAATTGAAATGTGTTGGTGAATTTATTCTTGACATTTACTTTTGTCATCTAATGATAATTATTATTATTATTATTATTATCAAAGAAACTCAAATTAATTAATGATGTTAAAATCAATGTTTTTCATCTTTCGTTAAACATGATCTACAGTACATATTTTAGTTTTCAAGAACACACAAATTTGTAAGATTAACAATAATTTAATTCATACATTGATATTAACGTAAATAAATATTCAAAAAAATATAATATTGATTAAAATAATATTAATTTAAATAAATATAAATATTAAAATTAAATAAGATTATAGTTGATTAGGGCTATAAAAACTCTAACATATTAATTTTTTATTTTTTTTATTCTAGTTTCAATGTAACTTTTTTTTTTTTTTTAACTTTTGTTTTAGAATAAACCGTCTATTAAACTAATGTAAATTCTTTACATAATAAAATAAATAAATTTTATAATAACTATATTCTTTAACTCATTAAAAATAAATTTAAATTATTTGTCTCGGTAGAGTAGTTTAAGTCTGCTCCAATAACATTCCATTCTATCCCACACTTTTGTTGCTAATTTATTATTTTTTATAGTGGAACTTGTAAAATACAACTTAAACACTTAGCTATAATACTTTAATCTCAAATCAAAAGTCTTTTGGTGGGACAAAGTCACATTAACTAGTTCTTAAGTAATTTTTTTTTATCATGAAAACAAAAATTACTTAATATACACTCATTATTTTTGGACTATTATAGATTATGTTGTCTTCTACTTATTCGATATTAAGGAGGTCTATGACTTAAAAGACTTTGCTTGAATAAAAATATAGGGAATAGACAAACAAAATTCGAGAACGAAGAGCATGGAAGTAGGACGACCCAAGTGCCCTTCGAACTGAAATTAATATCACCTTCAAATTACGCCTAAATATCGGGAAATGCAAAAACATGGTTTATTTTCTTATTAAACACGCAATAACTAATGAAAAGGGAGGAAAGATGGTTGAGAAACACGATTCCAATTAGTTAATTGAGAAATTCTCAGAAAAAAAGAGAAATTATCTATAAGCAAGAAAATTAAAGAATAAAAGAGGATTGAAAATTTATTTCGGCTCGTTCATGTGAGGAAAAGAAAACCCTAATTTCCATAAAACTATAGTGAGTTAGAAAAAATTGACACCCACCGTGGGGCAGATAAAAGTTGTTCCTACACCAATATTACATTAGAGAAGATTTATTGGGCACAACACGATGAGGAACCCAAGGAAAATGTTGATATCAAGAGGGTCATAACCGCTCTCCAATGAATCAACGATATTCCTGATGGCACCATCACATCATTCTGCACTTTTGCGAGAATATTTGAGGAACAATTCTCTTGCCAACAAGATAAAACCTCCTCGAATGACGAATTTGTTTGACATAGAGCAAGGGGTGCCCTTCAGCTTGTTCATTGGGTTGTTGGATCCGTATCAATCGTTTTTGCGAGGTTTTTATACGGATCCAACAACCCAATGAGGAGATGATGGTAGATGCATTTGTGAGAGGTTTGTGTGTTAACCCATTTAGCGAATCATTACTCATGAGTCGAGCAAAATCGATGGCTTAGGTCAGAAAGTGTTCCTCAACCTTTGTGGAGGCCGAGGAAGCCTTGAGGAGGAAAAGAGACGAGGAGAAACAGACACGCACCGGGTATAACAGAACCGAGAGCAAGAAACCTACAAAGGCACAGGGAGGAAGAAAGTTCGAGTGGCGTTACGTTCCATATGTCACCCTCCAAGATAACGAAAGGAGGTGGCCCTTAATGTCCCCCATGAACGTTTCCCGAAGGCAACTTCTAAGGTACCCTGAAGTCTCAAACAAACTAAATTTCCCAAAAGAATCGAACGACAATTGGGGCACCACTGGGAAGCTTGGTGTGAATTTCACCGAGCACATAGTCACGACACATAAAGTTGTTATATGCTGACAATACAGTTAGCTCAGTTATCGGGCGAAGGAATCCTATAAAAATATTTGCAAGAATCTAGCGAGCAAAAACATACTACACCGGGAAGGGACATCGCTCCTAGGGAACCTGCTCATGGACCCCAATTCTCGGGGACTTCAACACCATCGCGAGTGAGTTCTCAAGAGGTGGGATCACTTCATCAAGTCGAAAATGCTATGCAAGAGTCGTGTTGTCATTAGAGGCTTGAAAACTGCCTTAGATTCCCTATATCAGTTTCTCGGTTGCTAACCTCAAAGATGTAGAAGATAACCCAGTTGTGATATCTGTTATCGCCATTGGTCACAACGTGGACCAAATCCTGATCGATTAGGGAAATTTGACAGATGTCATGTTCTTAGAGACTTTCCTGGGCTTAAACATACCACATGATCAATTGAAGCCTTTTGATGGGACTCTGGTCGGTTTCTCGAGAGAGCAAGTGGAAGTCTGAGGCCATTTAGAACTCCGAACCACCTTTTCAGATGGAAGGACGACGAACACCATTCTGATAAGGTACATAGTAGTGGATGTCCCTTCTTCATATAATTGTTGCTTGGACGACCATCTTTGAATAAGCTTAGGGGTGGTGGTGTCCACTTCCCCTCTAAAAATAAAGTTTTCCTCTCGGGAAAGGGAGATTGTAACTCTGAAAGGTGATCAGAAGATGGCAAGAAAGTGTTATGAAAATAGCCTAAAGATTCATCGCGGAACATATATTATTGCCACATTTGAGCCAGACACAAGTTTAGAGGAAAATCCACGCGAAGAGCGAAATGATAGGTGCCCCAAACCCGTTGGTAACACTCGGGAGATAATTTTGGAAGGGAAAAAAATTCACATCGGAACATCCTTGAACACAAAAGAGGAAGAGGAGTTGAATGATGTCTTGAACTTGAAAATAAGTGCTTTTCCTTGAACCGTCTCGGACATGCCTGACATTGATCCTAACTACTTATGTCATCAATTCAACCTTGATGCTCAGGCAAAACTAGTCATGCAAAGGAGGCACACATTTAGTGATAAAAACACGTGTCACCATCCAGGAAATTCAATATCCTTAATGGCTGACTAATGTCGTTTTCGTTAAAAATTCAAGCAGAAAGTGGAAGATGTGTCTAGACCTATTGGTAGACAACACATCGGGTTGTGGCCTCCTTCGTTTCATGGACGCATTTTCTCGATATAACCAGATAAGGATGCATCCCATGGACGAGGAGAAAACCTCATTTATGGCCGAGACAACCAACTATTGTTACAAAGCCATGTCTTTTGACTTGAAGAACACATGAGATTGATGGATAGAATCCTTTACCCATGCTTGGACGAAATGTGTAGGCATAGGTAGTGGTAATCTCAAAAACTACCCGCAAACCATTGCCAAGAATTAGAGAAACTTTTCAAGACCATTAGATAACATCGCCTGAAACTCAACCCTGAAATATGTGTGTTTAATGTCCGAGCAGGTAAGTTCCTCGATTTCTTACTGACCGAAAGAGGAATCGAGGCGAACCTGACAAAGTGTTCGACGATTATTGATATAAAAAGTGAAAGAAGCTCAACGGTTAACCGGTCATATAATGGCCCTATCATGGTTCTTATCTACTAGAAGAGCAAAGGGTTTCCCTTAATTTCAATGTTTGTAGAAGAATGGTAGTTTTGTTTGGTCATAACAATGTGAATAAGATTTTATCAAGTTAAAGTAATACCTCACACACTCACAGATCCTCAGTAAGCCCGAGCCATGATACCTATATGACTATACTTCTCGGTAACCGACTGAGCCATTAGCTCGATCCTCGTCCAGGATGCGGAGGAAAGGCATAAACCAATCTACTATGTGAGCAAAGTCTTACAGGAAGTGGAAATGCGGTATCAATCAATTGAGAAAACAACATTGACAATTGTATTCACTGCCCGGCGATTGAGGCAATATTTTCAGAGCTGCTAGGTAATGGTTATGACTGACCTTCCCATTCAACAAGTCTTGGGCAAAACAGATGTAGCAAGGAGAATGATAAAGTGGGCAATCGAGCTTTCAGAGTTTGATACTCAATACGAATCGCGTGGACCTATCAAAGGTCAAGTATTAGAAGACTTCATCCCAAAACTCACCCCTACCACTACATCATCTTCGCCCAAAGTCAATAGAATGGGTCCTCTCGGATGATGGAGCTTCTAACACAAATGGCTGTGGAGCCAGAATAATTTTAGAAGGACCAAATGACCTGATTTTAGAACAATCATTTCGATTCTCTTTCAAGGAAATAAACAACCAAGCAGAATATGAAGCGGTCATAGCCGGAATGTTGCTCGCAGAGAGATGGGCATATCACAACTTATCATAAAGAGTGATTCACAGTTAGTGGTGAGAGGTAATTGGCAGGTTTCAGGTTAAAGATTCGCATATTGAATTGTATCTTAGTAATGTAAAAACTCTCGTTGATTTATTCATTTCTTTCGAGCTAGCGCATGTGCCCAAGAGCCAAAGTTATAGAGTCCATTTACTCTCCAAGTTGACCAGTTCCACTAAGGGAGAGTCTCACCACACTATGATACAGGAGACCTTCAGAACACCGAGAGTAACTGTGGGAAGCTCATAGAATGAAGTTTTAGAAATATTTCACATCTGAGAAAAGAAAAGATGAATGATACCATATGTATGTTTCATGGTCGACGACATCTTACCGTTGAATAGGCAAGTTGTTAAAGAACTACCTTGCAACGCCAACAAATTCACCTGATAGACGAATACTTGTTTCGATACAGGTTCGTCCACCTAGTACTCAAATGCATAGATGAAGAACAAGCTAAAATGGTTATGACCGAGCTACATGAAGGGATGTGTGGAAGTCACTTTGGGGGCTGAGCTTTATCCCTTAAAGCCATCTGAACTGGCTACTACTGGGAGACCATGAAGGAAGAAAGCATGGCTTACGCCAAAAACATTTAAGCAGTGCCAACGACATGCCAATTGGCATCGGGCTTCCCCCGAAGAACTACATTTAATCCTCAGTCCTTGACCTTTCCACACTTGGGGAATTGATATCTTGGGATCTTTCCCATTAGCTAGGTGCTAACTAAAGTTTTTAGTAGAGCACTACTCCAAGTGGATTGAGGCCAAGCCTTTGGCGATTATCTCTACCCAAAAGATTCAGAATTTCCTATGGAAAAATGTCATCTACAAATTTGGCGCCCCTAAACTCTTAATTTCTGACAATGGAACTCAGTTTGCCAACAAGTCGATGGGTCAAATGTGTCGGGAAATCGGCGCAAGGAAAATTTTCTCTTCAGTAGAGTACCTCCAGACAAATGGACAAGTCGAGGCGGCAAATAGGATACTCCTTCAGGGGCTGAAATGAAGGTTGCAAACGGAAAAAGGATGATGGTCGAGGAATTCTTACGAGTGCTTTGACCTTACCACATAATACAACCCAACTCAACAAGCAAATGACCAAGGACACAACAGACACTTCACAACTGGGTCATCCATCTCAACATACAAAACCAGACCCCACGAGGCCTCATAAAAGGCTCAGCAGAAGAAAAACCAAACATGAACTAGAATATCATTTGTTCTTCCTTCTAGTCTTTTCACAAGACAAGTTTATATAAAATAAATTGGGAGACAAGTTTATGTAAAATAAATTGGGCTCACTTTAGGGGTAAGAAATAGAAGAATAAGCTAGGGTAAGGTATACTTAGTATAATATTAGACTTGTGCCAAACCCACCAAAAACACCTAGCTTCTATAACCATTTCCAAAACCACCACTTAACCTAGTTTCTAGAAGATGTAGGCTATCTTGGGAGGCACTCCACTTTGACCTACCTTCTAGAAGGTTTCTCACAAATGACACCCCTATCCCTTTATCTTGATCTCCAAGTCACTGTCTCCTATATAAATGATGTTTTTCCTCATGTATTGGACACATTGAATTTTGAATAATAGAAAAGAATCTTTGTCAGAGTGTTTAGTGAGCCGAGTCTCCTAAAGGTTCTTGAGTCTTATCTTGTGAGTATAGTGCAGTTCAAGTGGGGGCTTTTCACCACTCATCTTGGAAGCTCCCATCCTTCCAAGTGGTGTGATCCATCTTCCACTCCATAAGCTTCCTCTCATCTCTCTCATTTTCTTTCTTCCATTACACCTTCCATAATTCCATTTCCTTTTGCTTATTTGTTCTTCATTTCTTTTATTCAGTCATCATCTTGCTTCCTTCCATCTTATGTCATTTTAATTTTCGCACTTCATCATCATCACCTTATATTGTGTTTCTCTCTTTGCCCTCTAGAAGTGAACCTTCACACTTACTTAACCACTTGGTTAAGTTCGTGTCCGGTGGGAATCTCCTTTGGGTTTCTCACCATATCTTGCTTAAAACAAAACTCATAAACAAAGTGCTACCATAAAATGTGCAATAAAAAAATCAACTCACATCATGTGATATTCAGAGCATGGTTTTAAATTATGCTTATCTTTTATGAGTTGATTTCTACCTTTAAATTTTAGCACATTTTAATTTTGCTTTTATCGTTAAACAATTTAAATTCCGCTTTTCAATTTAGCACCTTTCAATTCAGTCTTTAAATTCTTGTCATTTACAATTCCACATTTTTATTCATTAAGCAATTTAAATTCTACTTTTGAATTATTTTGTGTCAATTTTTTTTACCTTACCTTTTTTTCTTGAGTCTTATGTTCTTAGTGTTCTAGGAGTCTTTAAATCCATTATGCTTATTTTTCTTTTAATTGTGAAGAACTAAAAGTAATTAGAGTTTGTTTAAGTGGTAGTTGATTTAGTTCCCAACAAAGAATTCAAGTGATCATATGAATTGAATCCCAATCTATTTGTGAAAATTGAAAGTGAATGACAAGTATGCATGTCAAAAATGTGGAAATTTTAAATCCATAAAAACAAAATGAAATACAAAAATAATTTGAATGCAATTCACTTTTCAACTTTAAAGTACTAAGAGGATTCTTTTTTATGTGTCAAATTGTTTTCACATTTGTGGAATTTTATCCTTCTTACTTTTGTAATCTTTAAGAAAATTATCCTTCATAATTAAAAGCTTAAGTAAGTTTCTTTGAGTCTTCATAAGTGCTTTTCTTGTTTGTCATGTTTAAGTTTTGTCATCATCTTACTTCCTTTTTGATTTAGATTTCTTTCTTTCAATTTTTCTTGATTGTCTTTAAATTCTCTAAAAGTTTTGTCGGGGATTCTTTACATGAGCAAGTGATAAGAACTTTGACCTCTTTCACTTGAACTATTGCTATCAAGTGTAGACCCTTTGGCATTTTTGAAAATATTTCTTGAGTGATTCTACCTTTTTTTCCACCCTTTACTAAATAGTCGAGTGACACACGTGAGTGAATGCATTATTTGTTGTTAAAAACTAATTGTTTAATTTTTGTTGTGTGCAAATATGCATCAACTCAAAAGGAAATATGCTTCAGGGGAATCTTCCAAACCACAATCTCCTCAAAAGGTACATCTTTTGGGAGAGCTTGAGGATACCAAGAGGAGCTTCGCCCACAAGGAAGAGGAAATGCGACAATTAATGGAAAGGATGAAAGGCTAGAGGATACACAAGCGAGACAAAACCGCGAGAGGAGATGGGAGCCTAGAAGAGCTACAAGACATTACATGCACTATGGAAGTCAAGTAGAAGAAGAAGATTGGAGAGTGCAAAATTATGAAGATAGGTGTCATCATCAACAACTAAAGAAGACCCTACCTTTTGTAAATTTGCCTAGTTTTAATGGAGATAGTGACCCAAATGTATATCTAGGACGGGAAGCTAAGGTAAAACAAACTTTTAATGTGTATGAGGTCGAAGAGGACCAAAAGGTTAAGTTAGCTTCCCCAAAATTTGAGGATTATCCCATGCAATGGTGGCATCAAACTATAATGGACATTGGGCTAAACAAGATGTCAACCATGCTCTCTTGGAATGATTTAAAGTTATGCATGCACATGCAGTTTGTTCCTCCTCATTATAGGAAGGAACTCTTGTTGAAGCTCCAACGGCTTCATCAAGGATCTAGGAGTGTAGACGAGTATTTTAAAGATTTGGAAGTAACTTTGACTAAAATTAATATGCATGAAAGTGAAGAGTCAATGATTGCTAGATTTGTGAGTGGATTACGGTGAGAAATATAAGATGTTGTAGAATTATATAAGTGTACTTTTTTGGAAAAATTGGTTCACCTAGCCATCAAGGTTGAATCACAAGTTTTGAAGAAAAATTCTTTTAATACTTATAATGATGGCTTTTAGAAATCATCTTGGAAGGGCAAAAACAAATTTCAAAACCAAGACTCTTTTTCCAATTTATCAAAAGAAACCATTCCACATCATAAGGATTATAGAGATAAACCTTATACTTCTAAATCAACCACCAAAACCTCAAATAAAAAATGTTTTAAATGTCTAGGTTTTGGGCACATTGCTGCAAATTGTCCAAGTAAAAGAACAATGATGGTTAAAGAGGGAATAATTGTAAACATCAAGAGTTAGTTCCCCTTCCTCTTAAAAATCCCCAAGTAAGAACGATTGTGAAATACCTTGTGAAGGTGACTTATTGGTAGTAGTGCGGATGTTGGGTACTATTCAAAAACCTTTTGATGAAACCCAAAGAGAAAATATTTTCCACACCCGCTGCCTTATCAACAACAAGTTATGTTCCCAGATCATAGATGAGGGTAGTTGTGCTAATGTGGCAAGTACAAGAGTAGTGGAAAAACTTGGATTTCCCACTATCTCTCATGCAAAGCCCTATAAATTACAATGGCTTAGTGAAGAGGGTGAAATAATGGTTAATAAACAAGTCCTCATAACATTTTCCATTGAAAAATATAAAGATGAAATTTATGTGATGTTATGCCAATTGAAGCCACACATGTGCTTTTGGGAAGGCCTTGGCAATATGATTATCAGATGTTCTTCCTTTTAGTTTTTTCACAAGACAAGTTTATGTAAATAAATTGGGCTCACTTTGGGGGTCCAATTAGAAGAATAAGCTAGAGTAGGGTGCACTTAGTATATTTTAGGCTTGTGTCAAAGCCCACATTTCATGACAATGCACCTAGGATTAGGGGTTTTAACCTAGTTTCTAGAAACTAGACCTAAGGGGGTGACATTAACCTAGAGTCAAACCCTAGGCCGACATCTCCTCTCCCTTTCCCTCTCTCCTATCATCTTGCCCATCAAGGCACCCATCTCCTATAAATATGGTGCATTGCCTCATGTAATGACACATTGAATTTTGAATTGAAGAGAAACTCTGCATAAATGTTTAGTGAGTCTGAGTACTCTAGAATTTTGGGTCTTATCTTGAGAGTAGTGCACCTCAAATGGCGGCTCCTCACCACTCATCTTGGAACCTCCCACCATTCCAAGTGGCATGATTCCTTGCTACATTTTCCATAAGCTTTCCTTTCTCTTCATCTTTTATCTTTTCTTCATTTGTGCAAATTCCATTTCTATTTATGTTCTTATTTATGTCCTTTACCATTCGGTCATCATCTTCATTCTCTGCTTCATTTTATGCTCTTTAATTCTGCAATCATGATCACCTTATATTGGGTTTTCTCTTTTACTTTCTAGAAGAGAACCTTCACACTTATTTAACCACTTGGTTAAGTCTGTGTCCAATGGAAATATTCTTTGAGCTTATCACCATAATTGCGAATCCAAAATCATAAACAAAAGAGTAATGCATAAAATGTGAAATCCTAAAATCAACAGAGGCGGAACACCAAAGTGATAACACATAATACTAAATGTTTAAATAAAAGCTTAGGTATTGGGGTGCAATTGGGTTGGGGAGACATTCATTATTGTTATAATTTCTTTTTGAATCATCCATAACTATAAACATAAACATAACTTAATAAACAAAGTATCATACATAAAGTAGAAGAGACCATCATTGTTAGCACTCTCATCAGCTCACACTAGCTCCCCTTCGTTCCACAGTTGAACCTTTACCTAGTTTTGTCAAGTCTTACTAAGAGCTTGAGATTCCCTTAGTTCTCAGAGCTTTAACCTAGTAGTGTAAACAATGTTTTCTTCCAAAAGATCATCTCTTGTCGTGGGTACATCGAAGCATAATCCATTACAAAGTTTCTATTTTTCGAAAAGTATCCACTACAAAAAAACATCAAAAGAGTTCCCTTCTAAGATAATCGATTAGTTCAACAAAGTTTTTTCGAAAACAAGAAGAACAAAAACAAACAATATATTCATAAGAAACCCAGAAACACAAAAGAGAAGGGATCAACACACCTAAACATAAGAGACTGAAATGGGTTTGTGAAAGAAAGAAACAAAGAGAATCTAGTAAAGTGCAAGTGTTTTTTTAGAGTAAAAGTAAGTTAAGAGACATTATGAGAGGTTACAAGGAGTTATATAGCATTTCGAAAGTGTTAAAATCGTGAAAACGCTCAAGAGTTGACACGTGTCTCATTTAAATCGCCACGTTGGTAAGTCTTTGTGCCTTCTCGGCTCAAGGTTGGAGGGTGTGTGTCGTACTGAGCCTATTCGATTTTAAGGAGGCCCATGACCTAAGAGACTTTGCTTGAATAAAAACCTAGGGAGTGGATGAACAAAATCTGAGGGTGAGGAGTACACGACAATAGGGCAACTTGAGTGCCCTTCGAACTGAAAATAATACCCACTTTTAGATCTCGCCCAAAATATTGGGAAATGCGAAAACATGGTTTACTTTTCTATTAAACGCACAATAATTAAAGGAAAGGGAGGACAGACGATTAAGAAACACAATTCCCATTAGTTAATTAAGAAATTCTCATAAAAAAGAGAAAAATTATCTATAAATAAGAAAAATAAAGAACAAAAGAGATCAAAAATTTATTTTGGACTAATTCATGTGAAGAAAAAAATAACCTAATGTTTAGAAAACTATAGTTAGCCAGAACATAGATGTATACCAACTATTTGTTAGAATTAATGACTTAAACAAGAGGGGATGATGGTGAATTGTTTGTCAAAGATTTTCATAAAGATTGAATAAGAATAAAGATTTAACACAATTCACAGATTAACCAATCAAACAATGATTAAGAAACTGTTTGCAGAATTTCAATCAGTTGAAACTTCATTACCGATTGTTTATAGCAGCAGGAAAAGCATAATTAAAACAAACAATTATAAGGAGTGAGAGAGAGATTTACTCACCCAATTTTATACTGGTTCACTCAACCTTGAGCTACATCCAGTTCCTAGAACAACCATTGGGTTCCACTAGTAATCACTCACAGAATACAAATTACACAATCACAAAGAGGTGCTCTTGAAACCACAAGAACCACTCACCCTCTTTGCAAACACACACCTTTAGCCAGAACAACCTCTGACTTCAAAGGATTTCCACACACTTACAAGTTTATGAAAGAACAATAACAAGAATCATGAAAAAAACAAATTACACTTGAGTTTACAGGAATCAAAAAGCTCATATGATCAGACCTTGAACCAGTGCACAACTATTAAGCAATCTTGCAAAATTTTTGGAAAACTTCTTTCAAAACCAATCTCAATCTCACTGTGTTTGATATAAAACTTATGTTTTTTTGTTTTAAAAGAAAAACCATATTTATAGCACATAAAACTAGCCGTTCTAGGCAACATTTATGAGCCAAAACAATTTTGATTCACATCCAAAATAGATTAACAGGTTTTCAAAAAGCTGTTATGAAATGTCATAATCAGTCGGTTGAAAAGTCATTTTAACCGGTTGAATTGGTTAGGCAATTACTTAACCAAGTCAAAAACAGTTTTAAAACCTTCAAACAAGCCAAGTGACAAGCAATCGATTATTTCGAGAATTCCACCGGTTGTTTTTCTCTTTGCTTAGAAAAACATTTTTCTCTTTTAAAACAAATTGAGCAAGCTTGTGTCCGACTAGGAAAGATCTTTACAAAGATTCTAAACACCCTAGACTAAACCCAAACCAAAAGCAGCACAACTTCAACCTTCACCATAGATTTGAAACATCAAACCTCCCATGTTCTACACTATTTCCTCATTTCATTTTTTTTATGTATTTTCCCTATAATTTTTTTTATATAATTTATCATAACTATTATTTTATGTTTGTTGTTTACATATATTCTATCTCTCAAATATTAAGGTTAAATGAGATGAACATTAGTAATTTATTTAGAGAGAAACATAATAGTTTTAAGAGAAAATAAAGTGTTGATTGAAAAAGGAATTAAAAAATAAAAAGAAAAAAATAGAGAAAAAGGTAGAAATAGATAAAAAAAAATTAGAGTTAAATTGTGGACTCACTTCACAATAATCAATCCTCACTTATATGTTAAATATGTATATTTTTCCCTTATAGTCTCTCTCTTTATCCATAGCTGATTATCACTACTCTATGAATTTTTTTGAAAAGGGCAAGTGAATTTTCATCATGTTACAAAGTGTTTTAAGATTTTCAAAGCTGATAATAAAATCATCTTTGATTTAAATATTTATATACTATAAGAAAATTATAAAATAAAAACTAATTTTATATAAAAATAATAATTAATTACTATATTAATCAAATTAAATACTATTTTAAAAATTTAAAAATATTTGTATATATTTTTTATTATTAATAAATAATTTTTAAATTATTATTTAATTATTTATTAATTATTTAAAATTTAAAATTAATAACTAAAATTTTAGTAATTAATTAGATATCAATTTAAAAAATATTTATCAACAATAAAAATTAATTTAGATATTAATAATTTGTTTAGCTTTTAAAATAATATTTAATTTAATTAATATAAAAAAATAATTATTTAATAATTTTCTTATACTGATGAATCAAACGTTTTAATAAAAAATAAAACTTTTTGCATGGCGATGGTTCTATATATGAAAACATGAGATTTGGCATAATGTGAAAAATTTCAACTGAAGGTATGATTAATTAAATGTGTGGCCTTAAATTCTGAACCTAGAAAGATATTACCTTGAGGCTAAAAGTGTTGAACAAATTAGGATAGAAAATGATAAAGTTAAAACCAAAAAAAGAAGAAAAGAAAAGAGTTTGGTACTGTACTGTGTTACTGTATGTATTGCAGAGGGTACATAGCGTACATGGTTAATAATAATGAGAAGAAAGTAACTAAAGTAAGAGATCCGGCCAGCTGGGAACAGACCCTGCAATAGTTTCTGGACAAACATAAAAAAAATTGTAAACACGAAAATCTAATTATTTTTAAGACTTTAAAATTATATATTTACAATATTTTCATCTAAAAAAAATACGTATTTATTTTATATTATTTTAAATTTATTAATTAATTCTACCATATATTTTTAGTTTAATAAACTAATTTATTAATTTATAACTGATAAATTACGAGTTTCAAACTACTTTACATTAGAATTATAAAATATAAATCAATTTTTTTTTAAAAATAATAATTAGTTGTTATAGTGATTAAATTAGAGACTAAAAAAGAATATGGTTTCTAAATTAGTTTCTATTATGGTTAAATAGTTTTTAAATTGATATCTAATTCGCTACCAAAGTTTTAACTACCAATTATTTAGATTCTAAATTTGGTAACAAAAACTTTGGTTGCTAATTAGATACCAATTTAAAAACCATTTAACTATAATAGGAACTAATTTAGAAATCAAATTTTTTTAGTCTCTAAAATTGTTTCTAATTTAATCACTATAACAATTAATTATTTTTTGTTTCTAAAAATTAGTTTCTATTTTATGATTTTCTTGTAGTGTTATAAACTAATTTTATTTCATAATCTAATATATTTTAGACACAATAGTAAAGAAAAGTTATGTAATAAAGATAGAAAAAAAATAAATGATTAGCCTCAATTAGATTATTTAGATATAAATTAGATTTTACAAATATACAATTTCTTTTAACATATTTTCATTTATAATAATATTATAGAACCATATTTTTTTTCAATTACTGTTGCCAACTATGGAGATGATTTTTTTTTTCTTCTATTGTTGCCATCTGCAGAGAAGGTGGAAAAATATAATTTTTTTATGTAATAAGTTTATAAATAAATATATATAATAAAAAGTAAATTTATAAATAAATAATATAAAAAAATAATATTAAGAGTATTATATAAAAAGTTTTGTAATTAAGAGTTCTCAATCTATCATTACCATTGTTTTTTACATATTCGCTGACTTTCATGGGATATCAATGATGTAAAGCTTTGTTGTTTTGATTAAATTTGACATAGTTATATCATGATCCAAATAGTATTATGATAAGACTATGATTATTTATAAATATTTTTTATTATAATAATATATAATTATAAAAGTAATCTAAAAAATAAATGATAATAAATATTGTTCCTATCGGTTGACCAAAGCACCTTCGTGCGTCTACGAGAGTCTCACGTCCAAGAATTCCTACTTTCAATCGTGCTTTCCTTTCGATTGAACACCTGAAAACACAAAGACAGAGGGCGTTCTAGAGGCCGTTTGCACTCCAACACTAAAGTCAATCTTAGGGTTAGGAAACACCAAAACTGTAACTGTGTGTGTTAAGCGGCGCAAATGAATAGCGTACCTTGCCAAGTTTGTTACTTCCCTTTATATAGACTGAAACTAGGGTTTCCACTGTTTCCATTACCCAAAATAGGCTTCCTGAGGGGGTGGGCCCCAGCGTCGTAGTTACCCACTCTTAGGATAACCTAGCGCGTGGGGTTTCCTAAACTGGAGTGCAACCTCTGACAGGATGACCACTTGGATGCCTCCTCGTGCACCTAATCTCTGTGGTCACCCGTCTCGAGAGGGCCTTAGTTGTTCACGTGCCATGCATGCAACTCACCGCTGGAACGTGACCCTCACAGATCGTATCCTTTCCAGTGGCTCTATACTTGTGTTACACCTAAACGTGTCATCCACTCCACACGCATGGACTCTCGTGACCTAGGCTTCTCCATTACTGATAATTGGTGTGTGGTTTGGGATCCACCTCTTGTGGCCCAGCTCTGTTGTTCGAGTCCCCGATGTCCGACCTCTCCATACTGCCTAGTGGCACGTCGGTACATCCTGGTGACCGATATTTGACCACTCTTTAGTTCCTTGGCGCACGTGCTTCATGAGACACTGACCCATGCTGCTCGTGGGACCCTGCTTACGTGACCCCAACATTACTAGTGGTCAACGACGCCCAAAGACTGGTCGATACAAATATAATTATTAGTAATAAATAAAATAAATTTGTTTTTTTTTGTTTATTTCAACTCATCATCTTTTATAAGGGAAAATACTTTCAAAATGTTTAAAATTATTTTAAGCAAAATTTAGTCTAGAAGGGAATTCACATCACAATAAAAATTGCTTTAAAAATGGAGTTGTTTGTATATGCAATCTTACTTGTAAATAAAGGATATTAACTCAATAAATATTATTATATATTATAATTATTTTTAATAAAAAAATATAATATAATAATTTATTTGAAATTATTCAAAAAGGAATTTGTTGAAATAAAACTAAATGTGCGTTATTTGAAAATAATAAACTCTTGTATTTTCCAACACGGAAAATCAATCATAATAGTTGCTGGCATAGGACATACCATAAACTTCTCTTCTTACTTTATTTTTTATTTTTACTCTATTAAAGTATGTAAAGTAAATACTTAGCCTTAAAAAGCACATGGTACAGTTTTGTCCTTTATGATAATGAGAAGAAAAATTATTATAAAAATAGATAAATTGTAAGGTAGAAATATGACTTTATGGAAAAAATAAATTCGTGAAGAAGTATTTCTATACATATTGCACAATTTATGTGGAAAAAATATTGTGAAGAAGTCCTATGTATATGCACATGTACTATTTATGTAGAAAAAGATTGTGAAAGTTTTCACGCATGACTTTAGTTTAGCGGTATGAATTGTACACTGGAATCGTACAGGTATAGTTTTACAGGCTTATCCGTGTCGGATACACGTATCGATGTCGATACTTGTTGATTAAGTGTTCAATTCAAAAAATATTTGTTGGATTTTTGAAAATTCTAACACGATTCTAACACCATTTTAAAAGGTATAAATATAATAATTTTCTAAAAACTCAAATTTATTGTATAAATTTTTATTATGATTATAAAAATAAGGAACAAATTCTTTTGAACCAGTCATGAAAAATATATTTATAATCCAAAAGAATCTGAAACATACTTTTGCACATAAATATTTATTTTTAATTTATATAATTTAAAATTATATAATATATAGATTGGTGTCCCTGTATCCCACATTTTAGAGATTATACGTATCTTCGTGTGTCCGTATCCGTGTCGTATCAATGTCCGTATTCGTATCTGTGCTACATAGATAGTAAGACTTTCAACTTTGTGAATTATTTTTATAAAAAAATTGTTTGTTTTTTGTAATTTTTTTTAAATGGTCATATTTTTTTAAAGAGCTTAAATTGATGTACGTTATAAATGAAAGTTATTAAAAAATGAGAGCATGACCTTAAATTTTGTTGATTTTTTTTATAAAAAAATTGTTTATTTTTTTAATTTTTTTTTTCAAATGATCATAATTTTTTAGAGAATTTAAATTAATAAATGTTGAAAATAAAAGTTACTAAAAAATTAGATAAAAAATCTAATAATCAATAACATCCAGAGAAAATTGAAAATACTAAAATTTCAAAATCATTTATTAACAGTTTTTTAGTATTTGAGGTACTTTAGTATATTTTAAGCTTTTAGTTTACCTTTTAAATTCAGGGTTTAAGTTTATATTTTTATTTAGAGTTTTTATCTTTGAGTTTAGGTTTAACTGTGAGGTTTTCGTTTAGAGTTTATACTTTTATAATGTTCGATTTAGGAATTAACACCATTTTTAACTAAAAAGTAAATAAATCTTTTCTTACTTTTATAAAATTTGTCTAATTAAACATTTAATTAATCATTTCAATTTAAAAAAAACAATATTTTCTAGAAAAAAAAAATCAAACAAAACTGCAATAATATTATCCATGCACAATTTTAATTTTAATGTAAATTTCATACAAACTAAAATTGTAAAGGAGATGACTTCTTCATAGTATTTTTTTCACTTATTATGCTTCACAGTTTTACAATTTTTTTTTCAAAGTCATACTTTTGTCTATTAGTTGTCTGTTTTTCGTAATAAAAACATTTTCTATTAATTCTCTTAATTTTTTAAATTTGAGTACAAAATATTAGTCACTATATTATAATAATATAAATACAATCATTCAAAATAAATATATATACTCCACATCTTAATAAATTAATATTTTATTATTTTTAATTTTAAAATATTATTATATTATTATAAACTGTGTAAAAAATATATGTTTTTATTATTTATAGTATAAAAAAAAATTAGTTTATTAAAGTATGACATATAAATTTTTATTATTGAGAATGTTAATATATGAAGGAGAATAATGTTTTGAGAATCCTTATAGTGTATATAATTTTTTTTATGTGATGAGTTTAAAATAAATATATGTAATAAAAAATAAATTTAAAATTAAATAATATAAAAATAATAAAATAATAATATTAAGAGTTAGTAATGAAATTATATAAAAAATGTTAATTCTCAAGTAACATTATAAATACCCATATTTAACAGGTCCCTGCTGAAGATGTAAGTAGGTCTCATTTTCCAAGGGTGGCTCACAATAAATTTGGGAAGGAAAGTTATTGGCTTGTCATGAGTGATGTAGTTTGGTCCCCATGCTAAAAATGATAATTGATAACCCTATGTCTTGTGGTCTATAACTCTTCGTACCATTCTTCTGCAACACTAGGTTTGTTGAACGAACTGTGTGAATACAAACCGGAAAATTGCCTTCATTCATAACAAAAATATAAAAAAATATATATATATTTCAATGGTGGGTTGTCTGTTTTTTTTTGTGGAAACAGATACCCAACAACACTAAATTTTTTTCATTTTTATAGCAAAACTTGCCAATGCCCCAGCACTGGTAGCCCTTTTCAATGGAACCTCCTGTTCTCAGTTGCAATACTGATGCCACCACCTTCTCCAATGGCAACTGCATTAGTGACTTTGATATCATTACCTGGTTTGAAGATGTTTCCAAGAACGCTGGTTCTGTTCAGACTCAGACACTTTGCAATATTCTAAAGCAGAACTGTGGGGTTGAATATCTGAAGAAATGGTTGGGGAGCTACAATATCTCAGACATGGATGCTTGTGAGTTGGAATCTCTTTTCACTTCTCTTGTTCCCCTTGCTTCGCATGCAGATTTCGAGCCATATATCCAAAAAATTGCAGACGGAGACACTACTCCTATACTCACACAACAACCTATGACCACTCTCTCCTTAAGGTATCATTGCCTTTCTCTATTTATACATGTGAATGTGAATGTTTTATTAGATTTCTTTCACATTTCCTCCTCCTTTCCCCTTTGGGTGATAAACACTATTCATGGACGTACTATTAGTTTTATGTTCTTTCCTTCCTCTTTCGGTGATGAGAGGAATGGGTGGGTCAGAATACAGAATGGTTAACACTGTCTATATATGGCTCCTTGCCTCATTCTCCCTATGACAAGGTCTAGGTGCAATAATTAATAGACAAAATCAGTTGATATATAATGGCCCAAGTAAAGTAATTAACCTTGGCAATCTTCTTATGCTCATGCATATTGATGATGATATACTAGGATTATTGTTTTTCTTTCCTGTCTATTTATGTTAGATCTTCCTTCACTTTGTGATAAGCTTTTTTATTTTTCTTCAAAATATAATCTTATAAGATAGAGGTTGTGCAGTTCTGGAACGACAGAGGGGAGGCAGAAGTTCGTACCCTTTACCCGCCATAGTGCTCAAACGACCCTTCAAACTTTCACTTTAGCAGCAGCCTTTAGATCAAGGTGTGCTTTTCTCAAGTCTCATCATTTCTTAACGAGTGACGACAACCTAGCTAGCTATGAGATAGATAGTTAATCCTTTGGAAGTTCTTATGCCTTTTTGTTTTTATCACTGTTTATAGGGTTTATCCCACAAGGGAAGGAGGTAGGATTCTTGAATTCATATACAGCAGCAACCAGTTCAAAACAAAAGGAGGTTTAACAGTTGGAACAGCCACAACACATTATTATGCAAGTGAGGAATTCAAAACCAAACAAGAGAAAACAAAGGCATTCATTTGCAGTCCCTACGAAGTTATATCGGGAGGGGATTACAAACAATCCACGTACTGTCATCTCCTTCTTGGCCTCTTCCTCTCTGATTACGTAGAGTTTATTTCCTCGGCTTTTGTCTATGGCATAGTGCAAGCTTTTTGCACCTTCGAAGAGGTTTGGAAAGACCTTTGCAATGACATTAGAGATGGGACTTTGAGTTCAAGAATCAAGTTACCCAAAATGAGAGAGGCTGTTTTGTGTATCATCTCTTCAAACCCCTCTTTGGCCTCAAAACTAGAGGCCTCTTGCTTGGAGCTAGAAGTGGTGGATTGGTTTGGTTTGGTTCCCAAACTTTGGCCTAACGCCAAGTACGTTTGTTCCATAATGACAGGTTCTATGCAACCTTACTTGAAAAAGCTTAGGCATTATGCAAATGGGGTGCCACTAGTAAGTGGTGACTATGGTTCAACTGAGAGCTGGATTGGGATTAATGTAGACCCGAGTTTGCCTCCAGAGAAGGTAACCTTTGCTGTGGTACCCACGTTCTCTTACTTTGAGTTCATACCACTTTATAGACACAAACAAGATTGCTGCTTAGTACCTGGTCATGATTTCATGGAAGACGACCCAATCCCTCTTTCCCGCGTTAAAGTTGGCCAAGAGTACGAAATAGTGCTTACAACTTTTACTGGTAATTATTCATTCACTCGTTCATTCTTCTTCTTCTCTTGTGTATAATGCTTGAACATTGAAATATTTAATTTAACGCAAGTCAATCATGTCCCCACTGTATATCTTTTGACTTTTTATAGTAATAAACTATTTTACAAACAAAGCATTAATCAAAATCTGCTCTAAACATAAACTTTCTATAGAGCCTCTAATCATTAATTTCAGTAAAGCCCATCTTATAGGAATTTATTTTAGATTCGGTTAGGTGTGGCTGATTAGAACCTCTGTCTTTACATAAAATAATGTCTAGCGTGGAGCATTAGTCATCATTTATCTTACAAGATATACATCATCGTAATTGCACATGAACAAGGACATGTACCCAAAATCTCCTTCAACCCAATCTCTTATCTCTATATGTTCAAACCATCTATATAGGTTTTGAAAGATTGGGTTAGATATAAGTCACATGCATTGTTGAAACACAATATTCTGCAAAAGGGTGTTGAGAACATAGTTTTGGTGGGTGTTGGTCACAATTTGGGGCTGTGAGCTCACATCTCATATTTGGCTTTTTGTTAATTTGCTTGATGTTATGTACCTGTCATTCCAGTTTCTTCTGAGTTCTGACAAGGATTTACCATGACAATGTCAGCATTTGCCATTTTCAAAATTCTAGCCTAACTGGAATTTTTTTCAAGGATAATAATAATATATTATTATTTTATACAATAAGATTTTAACGTTTAATACTATTATTTTAATATTTTTATATATTATTTAATTATAAATTTATTTTTTATTATATATATTTATATTTAAATAATAACATGGTTGTCAAGTATCATTTATCTTTTCTCAATATTTCTATTTTGCATAGCTCCAACTTGTTGAAGTAACAACAACTTGTACACAACTATAATTATAATGAATGGGTTGCTGCATAAAAAATTAATGTAATTTGGTGTAACATAAAACAGTTTTGGTTTCTAAACACCCAAACATTTATTGATGTGCCCTTTACTTCTTTTCATTTTTTCTTGTATTATATTAATCACTTATCTCTCCTTTCTTCCTATTTCTCGTTAGGTGTTCAAGGATTTTTTTTCCTAACCTAAAATTGAAGTGAATTGATATACCCATTAGCAGCAGAATTGGTTTGAATGAATCAGTAACGTTTTATGTAATGTTTTTTTTTCCTCTTGATATGTTTTAGGTATAGTATAAATTTTTCCTCAAATGAGACTTTGCAGATACCTAATGAGACAACATTGGAATATATAGAAGTAAGTCCTGATATGCAAATGTTCTTAAATATCATCAAACAATTCATTAAAACTTTGTTCGATTTTCTGCTATATGTTTAGTCTATAGAGTGAATAAAATATTTGAACTTTCAGGGTTGTATAGGTGCAGACTAGGAGATGTTGTGGAAGTGGGAGGTTTCCACAATGGGACCCCAAAGTTGAATTTTATATGCAGAAGAAAACTAATTCTAACAGTGAATATAGACAAGAACACAGAGAAAGACCTTCAAATAGTGGTAGAGAAAGGGACACAGCTTCTAAACAAGGCCAAAGCTGAGCTCGTTGATTTTACAAGCTATGTAGATGTCTCCAACGAACCAGGCTGTTACGTCATTTTCTGGGAGGTGAAAGGTGAGGCTGAGGATAAGATACTTGAGGCATGCTGCAGGGAGATGGATGCGGCTTTTGTCGACCATGGTTATGTGGTTGCAAGGAAAACCAGTTCAATAGGGCCTTTGAGGCTTTGCATAGTAGAGAGAGGAACTTTCAGAAAGATTTTGGATTATTTCGTGGAGATTGGGGCAGCACTAGTGATGAATATCCACTAGGAGAGGATTTTATTAATGAAGGAAGAGGATTTTCACCTACACATTTGAAGTTCTTCCTTCTAGTCTTCTCACAAATTAAAAGAAGTCAAAGAGAAGATCAAGCCTAAAGATAAAGAAGTCTACAAACTCTCAAATAATAGGCTTCATATTAAATATCTCTCTTTATAGTTTCTTTTAAATTGTAAATAATATAGAATAATGTTTAGAAAGGTGCTTAGAGGGAAACATGAGACACCTCTTTTGTAAAAGCATCTTTAGGCTTTAGTTTAGCAAATTCTAGGAGCTTGGGGAGTGAGCTTAGTAAGGGGGGTGTGATCTTAGGAGTTTTTTGGGTAGCTTAGGGAATAAGCTATGTAAATGACCAGCCCTTACAATTCAGATTGGAATTTTATAGTAGAGAGACTATACTCAATTTTGGAGAGAATTTGTGAGTTTTGAGTCTTCCTCTTCTTTGCCTTATCTTGTGAGCTATGGTGAGCTTCAAGTGGTGGCACTCCATCACTTATCTTGGTTCAAGGTTCCAAGTGGCGTGAATGGCTTCTTCCAATTCTCAAAATCCAGCAAGCATCTTCTTCTATAAGTGTTCTTCTTCCCTTTTCTTCAATTTTCCATTCGGTAGTTTTGATTCCTAGAGTTTACTCCTTTTTCTACCGTTTAATTTTGTGTTTCCAGCATTGTGTTCTTAATTCTGTTTTGGTTCAGTAGCTAGCTTTTAAATTCTGTCCAGTTTTAATTCTTGTTCTTCTTTCCTTTTGTTTTGATTCAATTTGACAATACATGGACTTCCATATGAGTCTTGGTTGGTGCTTAGTTTTGGTGAGTTCTTGAATTTAGAACATTGATCCAATTCTAAAGTAAAGTGCCTTTCAAATCCAGCTCAAGTTGTTCCTAAGAATGTCAAGAATCATGTGTTCTTGTAGTTACATTCACATCATGTGGTATCAGAGCCTAGGCTTGTTCTTGCTTAAATTTTGAGTTGTATTGCACTTTACTTTCAAGAGCTCTTTAATTCAAGTTGTTTACCATTCTGTTTTAGGATTTATTTTGAGTTTTCTTGCTGTTTTCTTTTGTTACACCATGTGTTTGTGAAAAGGACTCTAGCACTCATTGTTCATATGAGTATGGCTGCTCTTTTGGAATGGCATTCTCCTTCCTAGAGCTGACCTTAAGCTTCCTTTCACTTGAGGTTATATCTTGTTATGTGTCTTTTAATTTTGCAATCATGTCAAGTTTTGTCTTAGTCATGTTATTCCATAATTGTCATTACTTCTAGTAGTACTTTTATTGCTTTAATTGTTTCTTGCTTTGGTTTACTTTCTGTTTTTTGAGTTTATTGCTTGATCCTTTGTGCATTTTCATTTTTAGATTTGAGTTCATGCTTGTATTTTCATTCTATACAAGTTCCTTTACACAATTTCCATTATGTCTTTGCTAGTTCATCATACTGTTTTTCATTCCTAAATAGGCTCCTCTGTTTTCTTACAAACGTGCTACTGTTTTCAATTTACTGCAATTAATTGGCTCATAGGAAATTTGTGAAAATTTGTATTTACATACTTCAAAGTGTTACAAAAGCATAGAAAAAAGAATCACTCAAAAATTCCAAGTACACAAAAAATGATAAATAAAATACGAAAAGTGTACAATACTGCCGAAAAGAATACGGTAATTGGGCAGCAATTTTGAAAAATTTATTTCTCTCAATTGGCTTACTGTTTTTACCTCATTCCAGTGCCTTTTTTGAGTTAAGACATTGAAGTTTCTGTGGTTAATTTTTCACATTCCAGTTCGCTTTCAATCGGTACAGTTAAATCTGTAAACATAGCACAGTTTGCTTTAAAAAAAAAAAAAAACAATTTCCAGTAGCTGTTTTCTGTTTTCTTTCATCCACTCTAGCACTTTTCTTTAGGACTCTTTTTGTGTGCCTTCTTTATTCATTGAGTTCCTTATTTTTCTTGATTGTCTTTCATTCATATTCTTTCTAGTTTGTCATACATTGCTCTCTGTTTTTGGTTTAGCTTTTATTGTTTACACCTTTTCTTGCTTGTCTTTTTGTTCTTCTTAAAGTTGTGTGGAGACTTGTTCTTAAGTAAGTTGGTTTGCTGTGACATATTTCACTTGAAGCTACTCCATTCCACAAGAAAGGCTTGGTTGAGGACAGAATATTTTCTTGGAGTGGTTTGAGTGCTTTCTTGGGCATTTTCCAGCAACCTATATCTCACTGTTTTTTAATTGTCTAACAAATTTCTTTCACTGTTTTGTTTTCTGTTTTTGTGTATTTTCTGCTCATGGCTCATTTCTCTAGTGGAGAGTCCTCCAAACCATGCTCACCACAAAAGGCAGCCCTTTATGAGGACTTAAAGAATGCCAAGCAATCCAATGCTCACTACCTTGAGGTGATAAGGAAGATGGAAGCACGACTCCAAAGTTTGGAGTTAAACCGAGAAGACATGCATCAAAACCGTGAGAGAAGAACTCCTCCTCCTAGTCGGCATTCTTCAAGGCACTCCCATGGTTATTATGAAGATAATCCAAGGCCAAGACATCATCACCATGAAGAGAGGCGCCAACATGTGGCTGGCCCTTGTTCTCCTAATGTAAAACTTCCTAGTTTTAGTGGTGAAAGTGATCCCAATGTATACTTAGGATGGGAGGCTAAGGTTGACCAAATTTTTGATGTAAATGGGGTTAGGGATGAGCATAGGGTTAAGTTAGCTTCTTTAGAATTTTTGGACTATGCCATGCAATGGTGGCATCAATACCTCATGGACATTGACCTACACAAGAGGCCGCCCGTGGTCTCTTGGAACGATTTGAAAGCATGTTTACGCGCTAGATTCGTACCACCACACTTTAGGAAAGACCTTATGTTGAAACTCCAACGGTTTCATCAAGGCGCGCTAAATGTGGATGATTACTTTAAACAACTAGACACGCTTTTAATTCGAGTTAATATGGATGAGAGTGATGAAGCTAAGATAGCTAGGTTTGTGAGTGGCCTTCGAAGGGACATTCAAGACGTGGTAGAGTTACAAGAATATTCTTCTTTGGAAAATGTGGTGCACCTTGCTAGCAAAATTGAAAATCAACTTGCAAGGAAAAATGCTTTCAAAAATTCTTCTAAGGATAACTACTACCACTCTTCTTGGAAAAATAAAAATAACTCTTTTTCAAATATCCCTTCTAAGGACTCTACTTTCAAACCTAGAGAGTCTAAGCCTTCCACTTCCAATTCTAGGCCTAAATCACCACCTAAAACGTCTAGTAAGAAGTGTTTTAAATGTTTAAGCTATGGACATATTGCTTCTAATTGCCCTTCTAAACGAGCTATGTATATGCATGATGGGGTAGATAGTAGTGAGCATAGGTCCGAATCTTCTAGACATTCCTCACCTTCTAGATCCCCAAGTGAGAGTGAAAGTGAAAGCCCACATGAGGGTGACCTATTAGTAATAAGACGCATGCTTGGACAAGTGTTAAAACCTTTTGATGAAACTCAAAGAGAAAATATATTTCATTCAAGGTGTCTTATTAGTGATAGAGTATGCTCTTTGATTGTAGATGGGGGGGAGTTGTGCGAATGTGGCAAGCACAAGAGTGGTAGACAAACTTGGATTGCCTACCATCTCTCATGCCAAGCCCTACAAGTTACAATGGTTGAGTGAGGTGGGTGAGATAGTAGTGAACAAACAAGTCCTCATTACATTTTCCATTGGCAAATATAAAGATGAGGTCTTGTGTGATGTTGTTCCAATGGAAGCTACTCATATACTTTTAGGTAGGCCATGGCAATTTGATAGAAAAGTTTTTCATGATGGCTTTACCCACAAAATTTCTTTTCACTTCCATGGGCACAAAGTCACTCTTAAGTCTCTCTCTCCAAAGGAAGTACATGAGGACCAAGTTAAAATGAGAGAAAAAAGAGAGAAAGAAAATGATATAAAAAGTTCCAAGAGAAGCCTTCTCATGTCCACACAACAAGTTAAAAGGGTAATAGTTACTCAAAAGCCTATTTTTTTAGCTATTCCTAGGACTATTGACTGTGAGTCGGCTAAGGATAGTCCCACATGTTTGGACAATTTGGTAAAGGACTATGAAGATGTGATTCAAGATCCTCCTAAAGGCTTACCACCTCTAAGAGGGATTGAACACCAAATAGACTTAATGCCCAGGGTTTCTTTACCACATCGTCTAGCATATAAGACCAATCCCAAAGAAACTCAAAAAGAAAATGAAAAGGAAATTGAAGTACATGATAAACCGAGTCTTAATACCTTCTCAACTCAATCACTTTTGTTGACTCGTGCTACGCCTACAAGGTCTTCTTCTTCTTTGTCATTTTCATTACCTAAGGTTCCTACTTCCACACCATATTGGATAAAGAATGTTAAGGATGGTTTTTTCATATCTCCTATTTTACCAAATAATATCATTCCTAAACAATCTTTTCCAACATGGTCTGTGTATAGACCATCTTTTTTTGAACTCCCACCATTTCAAAGTGCTAAGTCATGTTTGCCCATTTCTTCTTGTCTTCTCTTATATAATAGCAAACTGACTTTGTTTTATGCAGGAGTACTGAATTCGTGGACAAATTCTCTCCAACTCGGGGAGTATGATGAATATCCACTAGGAGAGGATTTTATTAATGAAGGAAGAGGATTTTCACCTACACATTTGAAGTTCTTCCTTCTAGTCTTCTCACAAATTAAAAGAAGTCAAAGAGAAGATCAAGCCTAAAGATAAAGAAGTCTACAAACTCTCAAATAATAGGCTTCATATTAAATATCTCTCTTTATAGTTTCTTTTAAATTGTAAATAATATAGAATAATGTTTAGAAAGGTGCTTAGAGGGAAACATGAGACACCTCTTTTGTAAAAGCATCTTTAGGCTTTAGTTTAGCAAATTCTAGGAGCTTGGGGAGTGAGCTTAGTAAGGGGGGTGTGATCTTAGGAGTTTTTTGGGTAGCTTAGGGAATAAGCTATGTAAATGACCAGCCCTTACAATTCAGATTGGAATTTTATAGTAGAGAGACTATACTCAATTTTGGAGAGAATTTGTGAGTTTTGAGTCTTCCTCTTCTTTGCCTTATCTTGTGAGCTATGGTGAGCTTCAAGTGGTGGCACTCCATCACTTATCTTGGTTCAAGGTTCCAAGTGGCGTGAATGGCTTCTTCCAATTCTCAAAATCCAGCAAGCATCTTCTTCTATAAGTGTTCTTCTTCCCTTTTCTTCAATTTTCCATTCGGTAGTTTTGATTCCTAGAGTTTACTCCTTTTTCTACCGTTTAATTTTGTGTTTCCAGCATTGTGTTCTTAATTCTGTTTTGGTTCAGTAGCTAGCTTTTAAATTCTGTCCAGTTTTAATTCTTGTTCTTCTTTCCTTTTGTTTTGATTCAATTTGACAATACATGGACTTCCATATGAGTCTTGGTTGGTGCTTAGTTTTGGTGAGTTCTTGAATTTAGAACATTGATCCAATTCTAAAGTAAAGTGCCTTTCAAATCCAGCTCAAGTTGTTCCTAAGAATGTCAAGAATCATGTGTTCTTGTAGTTACATTCACATCAACTAGGCCAATTCAAGACTCCTAGATGCACTAACAACCCTGTCCTCGTCAAAATTCTTAGTGCATGCACCATTAAAACATTTCGCAGCACTGCTTATAGTTCAACCCATTCATGATATGCGTCATTGTTCTTTTCTTCATGCACATCTATCATTTTTAAATATTCTACTCAATATCCATTTTTTTTTTCTTTTATGTAACATTATATTATCTATATTTTTCTCAAAATCTAATGGTTTGTTTGTTTTTATGGATGTACTCTTCACAAGTAAAGATGTGAGAGTATATCCCTTATTTGAATTCATGGTTTTGCGGAGAAGAGAAGAGATGATATAAGACTTTAAAAAACGAAAAAAATTGATTTGCTGAGGAATGAGTGATTACTGTTTGTAGGGACTTATCCGCGGTGTATTGCGCAAGTCCCTCAAGATACAACAAGAACTTCTCAGAAATTCCGAGGATAAGAACTTGCAAGTTAGTCTTAAAAGAGTAAAAACCCAACAAACCCAGAAAAATTATAAATTAAAAGAAAAAGAATAAATGAGTGAAGAAAGGAAGAAAATAAGAAAGGAAGAGAAGAAGCGTGAGTGAGATTATGATTTTCGAAGCAAGGGGAAATGATATTTATAGATGAAGGAAGAGCAACAGTCCACTGCCAAGATATGAAACTGGTCCATATCCAACTGCCAAGGAAAACAAAATTGTCCTATTGCTGACCACCGGAAGCGGAAGGGACCACCAGAAATGTGGGAAAGACCGCTGGAAAAAAGGAACACATAGAAAAGAAGGATGTGAACCTACCTGGTTGTGCAACCACGATTCTGGGTGGAAAGGGCAACGTCGCACGTCAACCCCGGAGTAGATCCAGTCTTCGCTGCACTTCCGAGATCCCCTCCAATGACACCGAAAAAATGCTAGGGTTTTTTTAACACAACCTGTTTTCGTTTTTCAACATTTGTTGATACAACTTTACAACAATCCCCCACATATTGCAAAAGATAAAACATAGAGACAAAGAAAGAAAGAAGAAAATCCTGGGTTCCTCTAAGATGTAATACATTGGAGCTGATATAGCAAGCTATATGAACCAGTCTTAGATTGATGAACTTAACACATAGTATAGTTGGTATAGCAAGCTATATGAACCAAGACACTTAGTATGTGTCAGAGGTTTATCAATCACAATATACCCCCACATTACTTGCTATTATCATTGTGTTGGCCATGCGTGTGGTCGACATTCATAAGTGCTATAAAGATCTTGTCAAGATCTCATGCAAGTGGTCCCACTTGACACTTATATAGATGATTTCATCAAGTGTATATGCTGCAAATCATACACCACTATAAGAGATATGAAAATCATTAAAACTCTTTTACCTCAAAATTTTAACCACAAAGTTTATCCTCTCGATAATGCAGTGTCTAGCACTTTCACACACACCATAGGAATTGACAAAGTTCATCTTAAATCAATTTTAGTGCTAACAGAACTAACAAGTGACTTGTTTTACCCATATGAACATTATTCATGGGATCTCCAATCACAAAGGTTGGGTTTCTGTCACTTGTTCGTTTGCAAGTGGCTTAAGTTTCATTCCCCTCGATGTTTCTAAAATTATTTTTCTTCCTAAGGGTTTTGTCAGAGGATCTGCCAAGTTCCGTTTTGATTTAACATATCCAATAGAAATTGTTTCACTTTGTAGCAATTGCTTCACTAAATTATGTATCAATTATATATGTATGTTCTTTCAATTGTAAGTTTTATTTTTAGCTATGGCTATTGCCAATTGGCAATCACAATGCATTGGCACAGATGGGATTGGTTTCATTCCTAACGGAAAGTTTGCTAAGAAGTTTTTCAACCACTTAGCTTCACTACCAGCCATTTCGAGAGCAACAAACTCATATTCCATTGTTGATCTTGCAATAATAGTTTGACTGGCTGATCTCCATGTAACTGAACTATCCCCAAGTGTAAATACATAACCACTAGTGCATTTTGTCTCATTTGAATCAGAGATCCAGTTAGCATCACTATACCATTCTAGCACAGCGAGAAATCCACTATATTCCATGTCATAATCAATTGTACGTCTCAAGTATTTTATGAGTCTCGTAAGCGCATCCCAATAATCATGACTAGGACATTGAGTGTATCTACTCAGTCTACCTACTGAATAAGCAATATCTGGTCTAGAAAAGCTCATTAAATGCAATAAGCTCCCAATTATCTGGACATACTGAGTTTGAGAAATAGATTCTCCTCTGTTCTTCTTTAATTTAGAGTTAGCATCATAAGGGGTGCTCACTGACTTAAAGTCATAGTAACCAAACTTCTTAAGAAGTTTCTCAGTGTATTTTTCTTGGGATAGTAATATACTATCTCCCTTCCTTATAATTTTAACTCCTAGAATCACACTTACTTCACTCATGTCTTTCATCTCAAACTTAGTAATTTTATAGATTTTAAAAGTTTGCATACTTTTTCCTTTTGACCTGGAACTACACATCCTTCAGGTTGAGTCATATAAATTTCATCTTCTAGTTCATCATTCAAAAAGGTTGTTTTAACATCCATTTGGTGAATTACTAACTTATGGATAGATGCTAGGGCTAGCAACACACGGATAGAGGAAATCCTAGTAACAGGGGCAAAAGTATCAAAGTAATCTATGTTATCTTTTTTAGTAAAACCTTTAGCAACTAATCCTGCCTTATATTTCTCTATGGATCCATTAGGATGGTACTTCTTCTTAAAGATCCACTTACAACTAATCGGTTTTGCTCCTTTAGGCAAATCTACTAGGGTCCACGTATTATTTTTCTTAATTGAATTAAGCTCAGTTTTAATGGCCTTATCCCAATGTTTAGCATCAAGAGCACTAGTAGCTTCTAAAAAACTTATTGGATCATTTTCAACTAGATAAGTGTAAGAGTCATCTCCAAATGAGGTTTCCTTTCTCTGTCTTTTACTTCTCCTAACATCCTCACTCATGGCATCACTAGCACTATCAATAGGTTGTTTAGAGGAAAGATATGTTCAAAGAACTCAACATTTTTCGTCTCTACTATAGTGCTACGTTCAATTATATCACTATTAAGAACTAGAAACCTATAGGCAACACTATGTTCTGCATATCCTAAGAACATGCAATCAGATGTTTTAGAGCATATTTTCCTTTTCTTAGTATCAGGTAACATCACTTTAGCTAAACATCCCCACACTCTTAGGTATTTCAGATTAGGTTGATAACATTTCCACAACTCATAGGGTGTTTTACCAGTTTTCCTATGTGGTATCCTATTTTGCAAAAAACACGCGGTAAACAGAGATTCACCCCATAGATTATCAGGAGCATTAGAATTAATAAGCACGGTATTTATCATTTCTTTAAGAGTCCTATTTTTCCTTTTAGCTACTCAATTAGATTCAATACGGTGGGGTTACTTCATGAATAATACCCTTTTTAACATAATAATCATTAAATAAAACATATTCACCACCTCTATCTGATCTAATTCTTTTAATTTTCTTATTCAATTAATTTTCTACTTCCGCTTTATAAGTTAAGAACATTTCAAAAGTTTCATCCTTATGTTTAATTGAATACACTTTGGTGTATCTAGAAAAATTATCTATAAATGTTACAAAATAGTTTTTACCACCTCTAGACATGCTTTGTTTTAAATCTGCAAGATCGTTAATTAAACTAAGAAGTCCAGACGTTCTACATGTTGGGTCTATTAGTGTCTAAGTTCAAGAGGGGAGGGGTGAATTGAAGTTATAAAATTTTCGCAAACACAATCTGGTTTACAGTATATCAGAGGAAAAAGAACAAATTGAATTTAGAATGAACAGATTAATTCTTTAAAACACTTTAACACAAACAGAACTTATCCAGATTAGGATTGAGATCAACAGAGAAATTTTAATAGAACAAGATTGATTGATATTTAAACAGCTTGAAGAACACAATTTATACCAAGAGATCAATTAAGTTCTTACACCATAAACCTTCAAAGAAAATAAATTTTCAACCAAGATTTAAGGAAGAAATAGTTTGTTCTTAAACCAATTAAAAACTTAGATTGAAAAGACTTTGTTTATCATTAAAGAGATTTTCCAAATCAAGAAGAACATTTAAGTAAACCCAGAAACAACAGGTTCAATTTTAAAAGAACAGATTTCTTTCTTGACAGATTATACGAAATATCATAAATGAGTGCAGGGATGAGAACAATTAGGCAAGCACACTTTATACTGCTTCACTCATAATGAGCTACATCCAGTTTCACCTTACTCCAAGGTGGAATCCACTAAAAACCAGTTGCAATCAATTACAACACACAGCAGTTCTTGAACCCTACAAGAACCATACAATCAAAGATGAAAAACTCTATTTCAGCACACCTTGCACTCCAAGAAACCTTATCAAAGAGTGACTAACACTTACACATTTTACAAGAAAGAATAAAGGAAAGATAACACCTGAAAGAAGATGCAAAAACAAAAACCAGTTGTCCCAATTGTAGCAAAAACAGTACCAGCACCTTCACCAAGATCAAGGTTCTCCTAGAACAAGCACACTTGAAGATCCCTTTGGAAAACCTTTCAAAACTCATTTAAATCCTTCTTCTCACACAGAAAAAGTTTAATCTCTGTTAAAATCGTGATTCTCAACAACCTTTCATGTGAGAAAAGCCTTTCATTATATAGAAATCAGTTTCTAACAACTTTTCAAAAAATAGTTAAAAAGCTCTTATAAAAAACAACAGGTTGATTTCAAAATAAACAGATTGTTTTTCAAGAGAAGTGTCAGCTCAGCTTAACTGAAATAACTGACTGAACTGCATATTTGGTGCCCTAACAAACTTTCGAAAAACCTTTCAGCAAAACAAAAATAAACCTATTCTTTTACAGAGAAACATATTTATTTTTGTGCAGTATCCTAATTTTTGAGAAAACTCTAAACAGCTTTTTGAAAACATTTAATCACTTCATGTGCTTGATCTTACCACCTTGATTAGGCATCTAGAATAGGTCATGTAGCAAAAGACAACCTTAAACACTCACTAGCCTAAAATACAAGATCAACTAAAACACATTACAACTTCAAAGCAAGCTAGCTATTTTCTACATCAAACACACACTAAGACTAGGTAGGGAAGAAGCTTTATCCATCTTCAACAATCTCCCCCTGTTTGATGGAGATAAATCCCCTTTGCTTTGCATAGCTTTGAAGGAAAGTCATGATCAATACCTGTACTGCACTAGATTCCAGAATATGCACAAAAATCTTTAGATGTAAAACAGAACATAATAGATTTGAGTATTGTGCTACCTCCCTGCAGGTTTAATTGACAAAGTGGATTTAATCTAATTGACAAAGTGAAATTAAATTTGATCTAGTTAAAATGGACATGAATTTTAAATCCAATTCATTTTAAAAAATGTAATAAGAATAGATAGTCATCGATAGGCCTACACACCCACTTATACAATGAGTTGGAAATGATTTGTGAGGGCCTATTATTAGTATATTCATGAACATGAATCCAAAATAACCTTTCACCTCCTTTTATATCTATCTCATACCCCCTCAAATAACCATTTAGAAAAAATGCTACTTCAAGTAGTCCATACAATCATCTTTTAAAAATAATTATTTCTTTAGATTATAGTCATCACAATTATCATTATCATTTACAATCACAAAAAAATTATATCCACAGGTTTACATGCACTAAAATTACTTGCATGTCCCTATTTTATACAAATAAAATTTCATTTTTATAAAGTTTTAACAACATAAGGATTATATTAGGAACATCACAAAATTAAAAACAATCACAAATTATCATAACACTTGAGGGGTAGATTGTGAGAAATTAAGTATAGAGTGAAGGAGTTTCACATTGAGTGAAAATGAGTGAGGTGAGAAATGTATAAAGAAAAAAACTCATAAATTCATTGCCTTAGGCTCCGTTTGTTTCTGGGAGAAGAAAAGAGCTGATTTACTGTTGGTGGGTAAAACACGAAAAACGAAACGTTAAATAATATAAAACACGAAAAACGAAAAGAGATTTCCTATTAAAACTTTCTTCGCGTGGAAGGAGAGAATTGCAACGAAAGTTGCTTTATAGTTTAGGTTAGTTTTTTTTATATTTTAAACTAAAATTATTATTATTTTTATTTAAAATAAGATTATAATTTAAATATAAAAATATAATTAAAACTGTAAAAAAATATTTTTTATAAAATAACATAATTAATTATTTATAAGAATAAATATAAATAATAATAATAAATATATATATTTTTAAATAAAAAATTATATAATAATTATATTAATTATAAAAAATAAAGTTAAAATAATAAATTTATTTAATTTATAAATAAATCAATCCAATTAATTTTTAATAATTTTTAAATATAAAAATAAATTTATAAACTTACATTCTTATCAACTAAAAAAAATATAATTTCAATCACACCCATCACATCACTCACAAACTTTCATAAACTTTCCTCACACTTTCCACTCTATTTACCTTAATCCAAACACCCTAACTTTCTTTACACTTTCTCTTCAAATCATCTCAAATTCACTCCCTCCTTTCCACTCCCTCATCCAAACAAAGCCTTAAGGTTTTGGGCTGGAGGTGGCGATAGATCTCTTATATATGAGTTGACTCATGGCTCAAGACATTAGATCCACTTCTCCTAGGTTAGACACTAATTCAGGAAGAACTGAAGAAAGTCCTTGTAATATTCTTTCTTGTTAAGGATATAAGTATTCTCTTACCATTACTAGATTGAATTAGATAAATCTTTTAAAATAAAATTTGTATCCCAAATATTATACAATACAAAACACAAAATTTAAATTATATTTCAAATTTTAGAATTTAAAATACAAATTTTTTTACTCCAAATTACACTATTTAGAATAATTCAATATTCTGAATTTTATAATCCATTATGAAAAAAATTATAAATATTAACTTTTTACATTTCAAAATTTAAAAGATAATAAAATATAAAATAATTTTGGTATTTTAAAATGTATGAGTAGAGGAAGAAAATATGGACTTACTGGAGTCAACCATGATTGTAGGTCATGTACCCCACATCTCCATGCAAAATTCAAAATTGGTACACTTCAAGGCACATTAGAGGAGACATATACATTATTTTTCTCGGGTCCAACCCACTAAATTGGTTTCTATACTAAATTTTTAAGGGGATAAAAAGATTATAAATAGAGTGGTAGGCAGGGATGAGGAAGTATATAAGAGGCTTCAACACATTCATGTCGATTCGGCACAGGGCTTTGAGTTTCTCCCCGATAATTTGGTAAAGGCGAAGCCCATTGTGCCAATCCTTGCACCACCTTTTCAAGTGAACAAAACAGGAGCGGCGCAAGAAAAAAACGAACAAGACACAAATTAAGAACAGAGATACATGAAAAAAAAGGGACACGTAATAGAGGGATTGGCACCATGGAAAGAAGAAATAAATGCAGAAAAAGGAAAGTTCGTTTCTTTCCATCTCCATTTTCTAACACTTTCTCTCACTTTTACCACTTTCTATTTTTATAAGTAATATGCATTCTCTATTCTCTATTCCTGTTAGGGAGATGCGACCTAGATAACTATTGAAGTCTTTGTCTTCCTTCTTCGGTCGGACAGGTTGTTAGGGCTCTACTGGGATCTTTCTTGCCTTCGTGTCTCTCCTTCGACTCTCAGTCTCGGGTAAATGCCAAATGGCGGTACCTGCAGAAGGCACTCCGATGCTCAAGTTAGTAAAGCAGATGATCGACACTCGGGTAGGTGCACAATAATATAAATGACGTACACCGTTCCTTGAAATGTGTGTTATTTATATTATTTTAATGGGTTTACCTTATTGGGGTCTGATTAGTGGAATGGATCACGCTTAGGGTTGCATTACCTAATCCTTAATGGTAGTTTAGCTCACTGACCTTGGTTTGAGCGTTAATGGTTATATGTGTCGGTTGGCCTGGTCGTGCGTGGTGTATCGGTCAGGTAGACCGAGTCACGTCAGCGTGTGTCTCGATCATCTCAGTCAGAAAGATCGAGACACATCATAGTATCGGTCAACCATACCGTACTTCTCTTATTGTCTTGCATCTCATGGTGATGGAGAAAACCCTTCCTCCTATTCCAGTTTCTTCGAAATGTATTAAAGGATACGGATACTAGAGTTATAGAAGGATCCTAATATTAATTGGGTGTCTTTTCTAATTATCAGTTGTTTCTCTTTATAGAGGAGAATAATTTGGTGTCTTTTCTAATTATCAGTTGTTTCTCTTTATAGAGGTGAATAACCTTTATTTTGTCTTGTGTGTTATGATTCTATTATTTAATTATTGATTATTTTCCTCTTTAGTTAAACCTATAATGAGTGTACTACTTGTATATATTCAGACCATTTGTTTTGATTTGAATAACAAGAAAGAAGAGATATTCATTCTCATATCCTTTGTCTTCAGTTTACTCTTTTGTTCATCTCTGTTCTCTTTTGTTCATCTCTATTCTATTTTGTAATATGGTATCAGAGCTCTGATTAGAGCTCTGGTTGCTACATTTATCTATGGGTGAAATTGTTGATCCCTCACAAGATCTTGTTTACCTTACCATGTTAGTTTATCAGATAATTCATCCTTGAATAGAGTTTACTCTCTCATTACACAACAAGAGAGGCAAGTTTTTGGTGATCAATCCAAGGCAATGATTGCTACTAGCAAAGGAGGTTATAATAACAATGCTATGATCTATGGCATGGGTGGTGGATATGGAAGAGGATATACTTCCAAAATTTGCAGTTATTGTGGAAAGACATGGCATACCATTGATACATGCTATAAAAAGCATGGTTTTCCACCTTATTTCAAAATTTAAAAATCAGAACCATCATCAAAGTCATGCAGCCTTTCACAATACAAATTTTAACAATAATGAGCAGAGTCATGAAGGTTCAAAGTTAGAAGTGGAGTCTCAGCAAATTGGTTTTACTCCTAAGCAGTATCAAACATTGTTAGCTTTTTTACAACAGGTCAAATCCAGTGACAATGTTTCTAGTCAAGTCTCTGTTATTCCTTCCAATATGACAACACAAACTGATAATAATTATATTTCTTCTTCTAGTTCTTGGATTATTGATAGTGGTGCTACTGATCACATTTGTTCATCCTTAACTTACTTCACTTCGTATCGTTAAATTGATCTTATTTATGTCAAATTACCAAATGGAAATCAAGTCATTGCCAATTATTCTGGAAGTGTTTTTCTCAATCAAAATCATGTCATAGACAATGTTTTGTATATTCCTTGCTTCACTTTTAATCTTCTTTCAGTAACAAAATTGGTTGATAGACTATCTTGTGTTCTTACCTTTGATTCTAATGGTTGTCACATTCAGGAAAAAAACTCCTTGAAAATAATTGGTTATGCTAAGATGCAAGATAGACTTTATATACTCAGGATCCCATCTTACCAGAAATTTCAAATTAAACCCCTTGAATCTACACACATCATCAATATAGTTAATGTCAGTGCTAGTGATCTAGAAACCCTTTGGCATTTTCGATTAGGTCATATTTCAAATAAATGTATTGATGTTATCAAGAATAAATTTCCTTTTGTTAAATATAACAAATCTTTTGTTTGTGATGTTTGTCATTTTGCAAAGCAAAAAAGACTTTCTTTTCCTATTAGTACATCTAAATCAAAAAAATGTTTTGATTTGATTCATGTAGATTTTTTGGGACCATACTCAATACCATCAATTCATGGCCATAAATATTTCTTGACCATAGTTGATGACTATTCGAGGTACACATGGATTTTTCTTTTGAAACAAAAATCTGAAGTTGTTAAGGTTTTGGAACATTTTGTTATTTTTGTTCAAACACAGTTTGAGACAACAATAAAAATAATAAGAAGTGATAATGAAACTGAGTTTGTCATGACTAATTTTTTTGTTAGTAAAGGAATAATACATCAAACATCATGTGTCAATACTCCACAACAAAATAGTATAGTTGAAAGGAAACATGGTCATTTATTAGATGTAGCAAGAGCTCTTATGATACAATCTCATTTACCCAAAATTTATTGGTCATATTCTGTGATACATGTTGCGTGTATTATAAACATGCTTCCCACACCTGTTTTAAACTATTCTTCCCCTCATGAAATGCTTTTCAAAACTGATGCAGATTTTAACGGATTAAAGGTGTTTGGTTCTTTATGTTATGCTAGCACTTTGTCAACAAATAGAAGAAAATTTGATCCAAGAGCATCAAAATGTGTTTTTATTGGTTGTCCAAGGTGGACAAAAGGATATATTTTGTTGAATATTCAATTAAGAGAAATTTTTGTGTCTAGGGATGTTGTCTTTTATGAACATGTTTTTCCATACCAAAGGGTTCAAGATACTAGTAATGAAACTAACAGTCCTGGTATTGATGATCAAATTTTGTTTGCTGAAGATTAAATTATGTCTCTTTCTTCACATGTTGAGCCAAACACTTATTCTGAAGCTGTGAAACATGACTGTTGGAGAAAAGCTATACAATGTGAGATATCTGCTTTAGAGTCAAATCAAACTTGGGAGACTGCTCTTCTACCTAAGAACAAAGCTGCCATAGGTTGCAAATGGGTATTCAAAATAAAATATAAGGCTGATGGGACAATTGAAAGGTATAAAGCAAGGTTAGTGGCAAAGGGGATATACACAAACAGAAGGCATTGACTACCTTGATACTTTC